>NC_090265.1:1549371894-1549672172 GCF_040414725.1 Anabrus simplex | reverse complement strand
GGGAACAATACAATGTAATATCAGGAAAGGAAAACCCGATGAATGCTATGCCCACCTATAGACGTGCTGACGCGACCGGTCTAGCACTGCTACGCCCGTCTATAGATGGTGCGCGAGAACTTTAATTTTTTGAGTTTCCCGGTTCACACTCGAGTGCCAATTTGATCTCTGACATATTCTGCCATGTGTTGGGCGTTATGTAGGACTAATTGATCACAGATTATAGCTGCGGGAAGTAACTTACATAGCTTTTTATAGATATATGTGAAGTTCATCTGTGATGAAAACAAACATGGCGGAACAACAATCCAGTTGCTTTTGCAGCGATGTTATTTCGGATCAAAGTATCTTTCAGTTATTAACCACAGCGGAAAGTGATGATGGAGATGATGATTTTAATGATTTGTTAAGCGATTTTGAAAGTGAGGGTGATACAGAGTGTGCCGAAAGTATTGTATGTGAGAGAGAAAGAGAGCCTCCTTCTAAACGAAAAAAGATATTCGCGGTGGGTTCAAAGGCTATTTTAGCACTATTTTTGTGGCGGACGGATTATCTTTCTCCACCAGACTCTCAAGTAACTGTGACAGACTCTGAGGGCCAAGTAGTGTTTGATGACAACCCAAAAATCATTGATTTTTTAAAAACTTTCTTACCAGTGGAGTTGGTGGAGATAGTTGAAAAAATCGGCATCACAAAGAACCAGTAGAAAACATTTAGGTTTAGAAAGTATTTTAGAAGATCAACTTATGTACTTCTAAGGAGTTACGTGTATTAGTTTCCTACAGATTTTAGGAAATAATATTATTTTGGGCATTTGCTTCGTATAAATATAATGTAAGATTGGGCACAAAATTGTAATTTCGTTTTCTCTTAACATAATATTGAACATAAGCGTAGGATTTTCCAATTGCATTTAGATATACTGTATAGAAAACCAATATTTATAAACATTTTAAGCTAATCTCTCCATTGATAGGTTAAACATTGAGGTTTCTACAATGTTTTTACATACGAATGAAAATCTCAGCACTGAGGTACCAAACAGTCAACTGGTAACTCAGCACATAAAAGCTTAAACGCGTGAAACGTTCCACCAGAAACGCAAAAAAAAGTCCCCACGTAATTACAAGTTTTAAAGAGAAAACCACCCTGTTTGAATGTTATACTTCAAAATAATATATATTTCAAATATACACGCAGAATGACAATATTTAATATTTAATATGTCCCAAGGATTAAAGCATAATAATTAAAACATTTTTCAATGACTTATATAATAATAATAATAATAATAATAATAATAATAATAATAATAATAATTACGTAAACACAATTTAAGAAAAATGAAAAAATAAACATCGTAGAGGAATTAGAATTTGTGAAATGAGATAACAATAAATTTTAAACTTAAGAAGGAAAAAGATGCAAATGGTGATTTACACATTGCACGAGTCCAGCACCTGGCAAATCACGGTATCAAAGTATAATACTTTTTATAATGAACGAAACCACAACGGGAAGGAAGAAAATAAAAAACCCAATGGTACGAGGGCGAGGAATACATTTACAAAAACGCACAAGTTAAATAATAGTAAAAACCCAAGCAAAAACGAAATAATACAAGAAATCTTTGATGAAAATGGAAATGATAAAAAGTGAGAAAGGTAAAATTGAGATAAGTGGAATAAATTTCAAACTGCAGGCCACAACAATGTACGAGTGATTTTAAAATCCACAAAGTGGCGCTCTAACGGCGTTACACAGAGGTTAACTTAAATCAAAATATCTCACCACATATACCGGAAAAATAATTTAAATGACGCATAATAAGGTAAAATTGTATGACCAAAATATTAATAAAAAACGGAAATGATAAAAAGTGAGATAGGTAAAGTTCAGATACGTGGAAAAAATTTCAAATTACAGGCCACAACAATGCACAAGTGATTTTAAAATCCACAAGATTAGTGAGGTATTCCATAGTAACATAACCCATGTGGACCTATGCACTGAAAATATCACCATTCCTAAATAAAAAATAAATTAACTAAGCCACTTAAATAAAAGAAACACAATTTGTTGTTCACTTTTGTCAAACTCTATCCCTTAGCAGGATGTTACAGAGAGTCCTACCCGACTCCAGTCTGTGTGAATTTCATCTTTACAGTCGGTCGCCGAGGCATGGCGCAATACGTCTGCTCTCACCAATTCCAATGGTACACAGATGCCATTTCAAATAAGTGACTGCACGAACATTTGAACCGGGCAAAATACGCGCACTATGGAGGAAGAGTTCGCACAAGAGACGAGTAAGCTTATTCATAACCAGATGGCGTGTGAGTCCACAACAAATCTCATGCGGCATATACAAGCCAAAATAGAATGGGTCGTTCACAATTAACACATGAGCAAGCTATTCCAGTTGTAGCGTTTATCTTTATGCGAGCGAAACGAAATGGAGTCAATATCCAAATGCATTTTGTACATATGCACATAAATCTAGTAATTAGAAATTGTATACTACCACCTCCTTACCCTGCGAGGCTGAATGACTCAGACGGTTGAATTGTTGGTGACGTTATCAGGGAAGATAATATGAAATAAATGACATGATATATGACTGTAGGAAGGGAGAGTGTAAAAACCGGTTGAGGCACATAGGCTTCTCCTGTCGAATAGCAGCGAGAAGCCTGCTCAAGGCTTTACGTCTCAATCCATCGGGCAAATAGCCATCAACACACCTCTTCCTCCTCTTCCTCCTCTTCCTCCTGAAACGCATCTCTACTTAGTTGAGCACCTGTGCCAGAGTTGACTCCGTTTCAGGCCTTGTATCACTTTTCAAATTTCATAACAGAGCTGCGAATCAAACACATTGTACATACATTATGTGTAGTTCTATAATAGCGGGACTGAGCATGTGCCATACTAAGGTCACACTGTTTTAACATGCAGCGATCACGTCGACATGGTTATTACTGTTCAGATTTGTTCGTTATCAAGTTCACTCTCTAGTAAACTCAAGCCTTTATATATGCTATAAGTGAGAATATTTTCTTTAGTCTGTAATATACTGTGATAGAGAGTAGAGCCCGTTATTCCATCATGACAATAACATTAATAGTTGATGCACAAGGCTTTAAAGTGAACGGCAACAAATTTGTGTTCAAGGAGGTGGCTGTGTGGGATTGCACTGTGTTGTGGGAGCCTAAACTCGTCAGTTTAGAATTTAGCCCACCTTTCCCTTACTGTTTGCAAACAGATGAAAACAAAGTGCAGACACAATGGATGGAAAAATTTAGGTCTGCAGTGGGAAGAAGCTATGGTTATGTACTGTGCCGGTTACGACCTATACATGCCGTATTTTTGATTATTAATTGTACTTCATCATAACGCAAGACGTTCAGAGCGAACTTGGTTTGTTTACGTTCGGAGGAGCGAGCAGGTGAGCCAGCGACAGCTGTGTGTGTGTGTGTGTGACATAGCTGCAGGGACAGGATAGACTACCCGCCTAACGCCACGTGTAGCCTGCATGGCCTGGTATGGTCTGTTCGCGAACATTCGATTGAAAAATAAAACTTATGTAATAATATTCGCATTGACTTGAGCGATACGTCATTTTAAAGAGGATAACATAAATGTCTCAAATTATGAATCTCAAGAAAATCTGTCGAGGGATTCAGGAGATAATCCGCTTCAAATGGATCACGTTATCTGATGACGTAGGAGCCCAAACTGAATATAAGCTGAGCTCACTAGACCCGATCACACAGTCATAGCTGGGTGTCCAGCCTGAATCTCCACGCTGCCGTGTTCCTCGAAGTGCTGACAGAGGCTATCTTCGAATATTAAAGTCTTCATGTGGGATTTAAACTTTGACAGTCGTGTTGAAATTATAAATTGTGCGCGTGTGAACTCTAATGTATAACAAAGTCTTTATAACGAACGTTGAGTTTGTCAGTTAAGTTGAACTTGTAATTTTTGCGTGTGTTGGAACTCTGATTATGACAAGTCATCTATTGGACTTTGGTGACAACAGTCAAGTCGAACTTATATTCTGTGCGCAGGTAGAAACTTCTCGATATAACTTACCTCCGTGCTTGCAGAACTGAGTTCATTACCCCGTTACCTGTGTGAGACTTAGTCTCAGAATCAATATTAATTTCATTGTGGCATTACTGTATTATACTAGGAACTGTGATATTTATATTTAAATATCAGTGAGCAGAACTTAATCTCTGAACAAACATATCATTAATTTCAGTGTGACACTACTACGTTATACTATTAACTGTGACATTTTGTTAAATCTCAGTCAGCATAATTTTAGTTATAAACAAGGGTGTTTATGAAATGTTCGAACTTTCACATGAATGTTAACGCAAGTGATTACCATAATCGTGTGCTACGACGCCAAGGTTTCACGCCGAACTCAAACTGTGTTCTTTATCCAGTTCAAACAAAACTGTGTATTATTTCTTCTGAACAGCGTGTAAATTATTTGTGTGTGACTGACAGCAGTGTCTTTGATAAACTCTCGAACAGTCACCTATTTACTATGTCAAGTGTGCCTAACACCGAACTGTACTTTTCCTTTTCAAAGCTGTTCGTCAAAATGTTTAGTATTATTTCATGTCTGACAGCAGTGTCTTTGATAAACTCTAGAGCAGTCATACATTTATTTCTATGTCAAGTGCTCCTTTATTTAGTGGAAAATCACCACGAACTGTGCCAAGTGCGTGAACAATTTTCAGTTTCGTCATTTCTATTCATGAACTGTGCTTTATTTTCTTCCAATCTCGATACTACTCGCATGTACATCTTTAGTGAACTTATAAATTCTATCTACAAGATTAGTGGTGAATTCGACGGCATATACCAACCACAGTAAATGAAACAGTGCTGTTAAACCAAACTGTCGTGGGACTGTAATTCTGGACACTCATATAAGTTGTGTGACGAGTGATTACCCCCAACGTCGTCGGAGATCGTCGGAGAACGTCGGAGATACTCCAGAACGTCGACATTTCGAGACTCAAACCCATATCAAACCAACCTGGGTGTTCCGGCCTTATCTCAACGTAATATTGGCAACTTCCAGAACGTGTTCCAGCCCCGTTCAGTCTGGTGAACTGGGAGCACGGGGCATCAAAAGGCCATGTTGAAGACAGCGACTATCAGCAGTAAGGTGATATGCACTTTGAAATGAATTTTCTGAATAAAAAACTATTATTCAATCTAATTGAAATTTTCTTGGAGATAGGACCCTGCATTCTGTACCAAGCCCTAGCTAGAAACCACCCACTATTGCCTTGAGAACTACTTCGTGCTAACTTTAACATTAATTCATAAAGTTGGGCTGTTTTACTGGTACAGTACGCTCATTTGTCAAGAGCAGATCTTGTTTGTTAATTTAGTGTTGTTAAAGGATGGAATGGTTGCGTGAGTATCTACCATCAACATGTGAAATTCTCGACATGCATGAATTAGGATATTCATAATATAAAACTCTTCTCATGGAGTATAGTTAAGAAACAATTAAACAGTCTTCACGCCATGTGGGCATGCTCTTTGATTGATTGTGTCGCAGTGCTTGCCGGGAGGTGAACAACATGTGTATATTGCAGTGTCGAAATGACGACAGTGTGAAAGAAACAACTGTAGGGTAAAGACCTCATGCCATTTCTATCTGAAACTAAGTGTAATACAGTTGAAGAGGCAATCGTAAAGTTTTATGCTTGCAAAAAGAATCTAAGCACTTTTACTGAAGAAGGGTTGAATGCATTACAAAAGGCATTTTAGGTCAGTGTAGCTGCGAATGAGTAAAGGCGATCTGGGGTAAGGTGCCTCGTGACTGGACTCAAGATCCCGTTTTGTCAGAGCTTCAAACGTGTAGTTTACATCATGAACAAATGAGCTTAGCTAAGAGACCTTCAGTGAGACAGTGCCGTACATGTGAACAGATTAAACTATATAACGTACCTAAAACTAACGAGTTGTCTTCGCTTGTAAACACATATCATGGCTGCGAAAAAGTAAGTAAGCTGTCGCAGAAAAAGGTGAAGAAACGTGTTGGGAGAATGGTGAGGAAGCATGTTGGACATGGCATCATCAATAAGGTGATTGATCTCCTCCCTTTTGAGCTTCATCTTCCTAGTTACCAGTACCGTGGCCCTGGAACTCGACTTACATCCACCTGGCACGTGGTGTTCCTGGTATTAATATGTTAGATGCTTCCTGGAAAGAGCATGGCATTGCTTATCGCCAAAACAAACCTGAACTAAGACGTGTAGATGATGAAAATTTGCTTCGTAAAGCTATGCAGCGTGTGACGTCACCTAATGTTACAGTTGCTGAGAAGATAGCAGCACTTCTCTTTGCCGGTGCAATGAAAGGAAAACTGTTACTGGGTGGTAGCATTAAACAGTGAAGACAGTAGAAATAAACTATGTAGGAAAGGACACAACCAATTTACATGAAGAAAAAGTGTATATATACTAAAATAAACACGATTTGTGAAACATAACGCAGGTGTTGTTTGATTTTTTAATATAAAACTAACCCTCACCATGTCCTAAATTAACTAATAGTAATAATGTTGACTTGCAAGTTTAAACTTGTCTTATGCAGTAGAAGAAATGAGAGGTAAAGGTTCCAGAACTTAAAAATTCAGGTTTCGAAGTACATCCTTTTTATTAATCCCTGAATTGATGTTATTAAAACCAAGTCATTTGACATGCAGTTTATATTCACAACGATGAATAACAGTTCAATTAAATAGTGATCACGATATTTTTTCTGCAGTTTTTCGGTGCAGAATCCTCCTTCAATAGGCTGTCCTGAAAGATCGCGACATAAATACGTAACTGGATTAGTAAGCTTAACACTCCTGATTTGAAAAATTTCTGTGCTCCAGTTAAATGTGTATCCTTTTGCAAATATAGACTTGTGTTTGCTGATGCAAACGGAGTCACCTCTTTTAAAGCGATGGGGGCCACGGATCAGCCGTTTTGATTACAAGATGAGTGTGATGTATTCTTAGTAACAAGACGTAGCTTTGTGCCGATAGTGAGGTGTATCGTTGTAGGTAAACACGTGTCTATGTAGCAGATCAATTCAACGATAAGAACCTTGAGCAGTAAATTCTCACCACATCGTTGTCTTGAGTGTACGGTTAAAGTGTTCTACAACCCTTGAGATTCCTGTACGTAGAGTAGTAATGAATGCCAAGTAACTTGAGGTAAGAAGAAAAATCCTTATTGTAAAACTCCTTGCCTTTATCGGTTTGAAGAAGCATTGGGCAGCGTTTTGAGGGTTCAACAATATGATTAAATACGTCTTTGACTTGAGCTGCTGTTTTAGAACGCATAGGTTGTGCAAAAGCAAACTTAGAGTATCATCGATGACAGTAAGTAGATACTTATACCTCTTATTGCTAGAGGCATACGGAATCATTTGTGCTAAGTCTCCTTGCCCGAGATCATCTTTTCCGCGTGTAATAACGCGTCTGCGATAGTAGGTGCGACGTGCAGGTTTACGTAACTCGTGTGCGATGCTTATCTTACGGGTTCTGTCTTATCTTGACGAGTCATTCCTAAATAATACCCGCATGACATAATTCTCTCTCTATTTCTAGAATTTCTGATTCGTGACCTGAGTGACGAGTATCTTGCGAAGCTCTTAGAAGTTATAATCGTTCAACGAGTAAGTTAGGGTCATTAAAGTATCTGGCATCTATATACGGCTACAAAGACTTGTAGATAATATTAAGACTACGTGCAGCGGGTTGATGTGACGGAAAGAGTTTAGAAATAAACTCTCGATATTTGCGACACTTATTTGCATTTACAGCATCTGTTCTCTTGTAATTACGTCGTGTCCCGTCAGTGGCAAACAATATTGCTTTATATTTTTTAAGATCATCTTGTGAAATTATATCTTTGTCAGGTATTTGTGAGAAAAGAAGTTCTTTTTTTTTGCTAGGGGCTTTACGTCGCACCGACACAGATAGGTCTTATGGCGACGATGGGATGGGAAAGGCCTAGGAGTTGGAAGGAAGCGGCCGTGGCCTTAATTAAGGTACAGCCCCAGCATTTGCCTGGTGTGAAAATGGGAAACCACGGAAAACCATCTTCAGGGCTGCCGATAGTGGGATTCGAACCTACTATCTCCCGGATGCAAGCTCACAGCCGCGCGCCTCTACGCGCACAAAATAAGTTCTAAGGGACCTTTAGCGTATTTATAGGTAACACCTTTTACAATGAGACTGTTGCCATTAATCTTAACATTTGCACTACCTATCCAGAAACAGTCGTCGTCATAGCGTATACCGTAGGTTGTGCCAGTTGTCCTGTAAAGAGTTTTTCCGTATAAGGAGCAAAGGGAGGCCCATAGGTATTTTGAATAAAATTCTTAAACTGATTACGATACTCGGGTGTGATCATTACCTCAGACAAAAAAGGTAGATCTTGGGTTGATGTCGTAGCTGTTTCAGCAATAACATCTGTAGTTAAAAACTTACCTCGCTTAGATGGTGAAGTATCGTTAAGTTCTTCTTCCTCATCCTCTTCTTCATCCATATCCTGTCTCTCCTCTTCCTCATCCTGCTCCTCTTCTTCTTGTTCATCAGGCCTTTCTTTTTCATGCTTCTATTTATCATGATATGTTTGCATAGAAGCAAAACTTGCAGTAGACTTGGGCAATGAGGTAGAATTGAAATTTCTTTAAGTGGTGTGCCTAGTAGCGTTTTCAAAAATAAATCAGTGTCTGCTTGAATACGTTTAATCTCTTTACATTTTCGTCGACTATTGTTTCGAGCACGGATTATATGTCGTGTAATCTCATTGCTTGATGTTGTCATGATGGCAGTTTTTGATCAAGTGGAGACTGTAACTCTGTGTTGATGCATATAAAATGATCAAAACCCATGCTATGTCGTCCATAATGAACATACCTTTCTTTATAAATAACTAAAAATCCGTAACGATGTGATGACCAGCATGTAGTACAGATACGTTTAAGCTCATTGAATGACGTATCAGTGTTAACATGATCATCATACACATGTCGCATGTTGCGCTCATCTTGCCGAAAATGCACAATCATTTTTCCATTGTCGCGTATCAACTGCTTAGGCACACGGGAATAGGTTGAATAAAATAGATGAAATATATATATTTATATCGTCCCATACTAAAGAATGCACGAATAACGTTTTGCTGTTCTGTAGCGACATCGTCAAATATCATACGAAAATTGGGAAGCACATCATCCGTTGATGGTACTTGCTCATGCGCATTAAATTGAAAAAATTTCAAACTATCTTTATTCAGATCATGCATTACAATTTGTAGAATAGTATATAGTGGTTGATAGAGTGGCATTGCGAAAACGTAAATATTCTCGAAGCGTATGCCATTTAAAGAGGTAATGAGTGTGAGTAAAAGATGTGTCTTCCCGCATCCCGATGAGCCACTTATAGTATGTCGAATAGTAAAAGGAAACAACGTTCCATGATGTCTTTTTGTAGTTGAACCAGAACTAGGTAAGTGATGTGGCACTATGTCACTAACATGTAGTGTGTCTAGCTGCTTTATAATCTTCAAGGTAACTGAATAATAAAGTAACCCATAGTACTGTATATATATATCAACCGAAACAACAAGTAACTGTCAGTTCATAAATCGCTCTTGACGAGTAAAGTCGTGTACAGAATGGTGAAACAGCGATATCCAAATGTTATGAAGAAGAAATCTAGAACTGTTGGATGGAAAGAAGTTGTAAAGGCTACACGAAAAGCTACTCGAGGGGAGTACAATCCGCGAGTGGCCATTACTTAGGTACTACCCGCAGCAAGAGCGAGAAATTCTCCAAAGTGCAGAGACATGTTATGTAAACGTGCAGGAATATTAATCCTGTACCAAAAGGAGAAGGATTTTTCCCTGCGCTGTTTGCTGGACTAGCAGATTTAGGGTCTTTGCTGGGTAGTGCAAATGCAGTAGCAAGAACTGTTAAGGTTGTAGAAGAAGGGAAGCAACAGTTGAAAGAGAGTGAACGTCATAACAAGACAATGGAGACAACTGCATTTCGAGGCAAAGGCGTACACATGAAACTAGCGCCGTACACAAAACGGCTTGGCATTTACATATCAACAAAATCATCTACTGAATACACTGCTACATCGAGTTCTAACCCACGAAGAAGTTTTACGTTCGCTAAACAACTAGGAATTAATTATTTTCGCGGTATTTATATGCGCGGTCAACTACCAGCATGCCCACGTGAACGTGAGAGTGCTGTAATTAAATTAGCCAACAGTTGCGGGCCTGGAACTCATTACGTTGCCTACATAAAACGTGAAAATGAGGTATGGTATTTCGATAGCTATGGAGACGTACCTTCTCCATTTCATCTCGTACGTTATTTCGGAAGCAGTGCAGACAGTATTTACAACAAAAACGGCGTGCAAAAATTCAAGTCACGCATGTGGGGACGATTATGCCTTATGTTCTTATATCATACCCAGACAGTAGAGAAAGAGCATCAATGTGTAAGAACGTTCGCTGTACGCTGAGAAGGATCTGAAACAACCGTCTACTTTAATCCACCGATCGAACTTGGTCATCAGCCACATAGTCTTGGACTTGTGTCGCTTGAAAGCTACTTTGAAATCTATAGTGTGAGTGCTGGCGTAAGCAAGTTCTATTATGATGATTATGTGCTAACGCTACCGTCAGGCAGTAATGAACAGACGATATACATGACTACTTTGAAAGTACGTTAATTGAACTGTTTAGTGATGAGTGTTTGAGTAATAATAATAACAAGTTCTCAATTACTGTGAGCAACATCGCACATACATTTGTTATTGAGTCTTCATTCAAGATTGCCTTCAAATCACAAGCTGATTCGATTGGACCATTGCTTGGATTTTCACCAAGAGGGATCATACCGAACGTACGTCATGAGTCTGATCAACCAATAACACACTTCGGTGATCATTATGTAATCATCTCTTGTAATATTACCAACTTGTATAGTAATCAACAACCTTCACACGTCCTGCACGACTTTATTATTACAGAGGAAAGTGGTTATAATATTCGTGAGAAACCGTCAGTATTTCTTTATCACCGTGTGTCTGTAAAACAGATTAGTAACATCACTCTTAGGCTTGTGAATAAACATAATCAGTTCATTGATTTAGATCGGCACACGTACTTAGGTTACAAACTTCATCTTAGACCAGTATGAAGAAATCTATAAAACACGGTGTACATTCAAGAGACATACTACATGCTTGCGATGACCCAACGAGTTAACAGAAGACCATAAGCAGATTCTCCTAGATTTAGGTTGTACGCTACTACAATAAAATGGAAGAAATGCTAGATGTTATGAACACAGTAGAAACTCATGAAGGTGTAGTTCGGACTTTCGCGTTCGGACTCAATAACAATGATGAAATTCGCTTTATCGTTAATAAGCAATATGTATACAACCTACCACACGAAAGCTACCTCTATATTGAAGGGCGCTTAGATAAGGCAGATGGAAGTTGACTAAGTACATCTCAAATAAACAACCCTGGTGTAGCTTTTCTCTTTTCTGAAGCGCGTTATACAGTAAATAATGTAGACCTAGATAGAACGAAGAATGTTGGTATTTCAAGTGCAACGAAACTCTACCCTCCTTACAGTGATGAAGAAAGTAATATTTTACGGATGGCAGGTTGGTGTCCGAAAGCTAATAACGACTGAATGATTATTCAGAACGGTAATTTTTCTGGTATGTTACCATTAAAACCTATTATCAGCTTTGCTGATGATTTTAGATGTATTATAATCAACGCAAAACAAGAGCTAATTCTGATCCGTGATCGAAGTGATTACAATTCTCTTAAAGCAGCAAAATCACCAATAGACTCTAAAACTACTCTTCATCATACATTGTGGAGGATTCCACATGTAACATTATCTCATCGAGAAAATCTTCGATTACTCAAGATTGTAAAAAATGATACACCATTGCTTATACGTTTTCGAATTTGGGAGCCGCATGGGTATCCTGTATTAGCCTACCACCTACAAACAAGCATAGCTGGGCTGTTAAAACGTCACGTTTTACTGAAGAGCCTTTGTATATTATTTGTGGATTTCAAACCCATCGTAAATTCAACCATGAAATATTAGACTGTATCTCAACGGAATAACATATCCCTACAAAAACATGGACATTAATTTCGAGAAAAGTAAATTTGGGCTGCTCTATGACATGTTTTGTAAATTTTGTATCATCGTATTATCAGAAAGAAGATCGTCCGCTATTTTCGCCTAAAGAATTTAAAAATAAGCACCGATTGTTGTTATAGACTGCTCTTATCATGAAAAATCTATAAATGCATCTCCTGTCGATATTCCTTTAGAGTTTGAAACAACTGAAAATATTCCATTAACACAACTACCTATTGTCTTATTATTCATACGAGTGATGCCACTTACCATCCACTAACAAATATCTTTACAAAACTACAAATAAGGATAGCCTTTCATCATGATCATTAGTGTGTGCTTCTACACCGTAAACAATGGAACTGAAAGAAGAAGAAGTCTATACGGTTACAGACAATCGTCTTGATAACAAACAGAACTGTGAATATGCATCCTATTCGCCCACCAGCGAAACAAATACGATAACTTACATCTTATTTACCTCACTCAAGTAAGTGAGGCTATTAAGATATTCTATACACATAGAACCTGATATCAGATGCCAGAACAATTGATTCAGGGTTTACAACCAGGATTTTTATCTACGTACCGCTGCTACTTTCGTAAATGATTTTTGGGCATCCTACCTCTCCACAGTACGATGTCAATCGATGTAGGTTCATGCAGACGCTATTGACGACATTACAAGCATTGCAGTGAATATCACATCGAATGCGATTGCGATGGACCTAATCCGAAGATTGTAAACTATAGACAGGGTATGGATAAACTTTTCCCCTCCTTTACATTACCTGATAATGATTTCAGAAAGGAACTGGACACATGGATGTCATTAAGGTAAAAACTGCATCTACTACTTTGCGAAGCATAACATGCATAATATAATATATTTTGAAAACTTAATTTTATAAGCATTAAATGTTTTGTTTAATTTGAATGTTGCAGGGGGATTTACAGTTTTGGAAGCATGCTACCTCTTCACAGTAAGGTGTTAACGAGTGCAGCAAACTTGTCGGCAGCATAACAAAGACTGTAGTATAACCGGTAGTAGTTTGTTTAATTTTAAAAATAATTACACAACAAATATTTCATTAAATTTAAAATGTTCTATTTATTGAATTACCTTTCCCTCAATCAATCAATCAATCAATCAATCAATCAATCAATCAATCAATACTGATCTGCATTTAGGGCAGTCGCCCAGGTAGAAGATTCACTATCTGTTGTTTTCCTAGCGTGTTCTGAAATGATATCAATGAGTAAGTTATTCCAATCCCTAACTCACCTTCCTATAAATGGATATAGGCCCCAATTTGTCCTCTTGAATTCAAATTTTAACTTCATGTTGTGATATTTCCTATTTTTAAAGACGCCACTCAAACGTATACGTCTACTGACGTCATCAACGCAATCTCTCCGCTGACAGCTTGGAACATACCCCTTAGTCGAGCAGCTCGTCTTCTTTCTCCCAGTCCTCCTCAGCCCATACTTTGCAACATATTGGTAACGCTAATCTCTTGTCGGAAATCACCCAGAACAAATCGAGCTGCTTTTTTGGATTTTATCAGTTCTTGAATCAAATAATCCTGGAGACTGTTCCATACACTGGAACCATACTCTACTTGAGGTCTAACCAGTGATTTATACGCCCTCTCTTTTACATCCCTGCTACAACCCCTAAATACCCTCATAACCATGTGCAGAAATCTGTTTCCTTTATTTGCAATCCCATTTATGTGGTTACCCCAAAGAAGATTTTCCCTTACATGGGCGCCCGCAAGGGGGGGCACTTGCCCCCCCTGGAATTCTAAAGATGTTGATGTTCAATTGTTTAATATCATACCAGATTATTTCATAAACTGAAATTACTGACAGTCATCTAGCATATGTTATAACTGGAAGTTTCTGTAAACAATTTATATTTATAATAACGTTATATTGGTTTTTATATTGAAGAAAATTGTTAATGTGCCCCCCCTGGAAAAGATCCTGCGGGCGCCCATGTTTCCTTATATTAACACCCATATACTTACAATGATCCCCAAAAGGAACTTTCACCCCATCAATGCAGTAATTAAAACTGATAGGACTTTTTCTATTTGTGAAACTCACAACCTGACTTTTAACCCCGTTTATCATCATAGAATTGACTGCTGTCCATATCACAACATTATCGAGGTCATGTTGCAGTTGCTCACAATCTTGTAAGTTATTTATTATTCTATACAGAATAACATCAGCCATAAAAACCCTTACCTCTGATTCTACTCTTTACATATATACATATATACGAAAACATAAAGTTCCAATTATACTGCCTTGAGGAATTCCCCTCTTAATTATTACAGGGTCAGATAAAGCTTCGCCTACTCTAATTTTCCGAGATCTATTTTCTAGAATTATAGCAACCCATTCAGTCATTCTAGTGTATAGTCCAATTGCACTCATTTTTTCCAGTAGGCTCAGAAGATCCACCCTATCAAACGCTTTAGACTGGTCAATCGCAATACAGTACATTTGAACTCCTGAATCCGGTATATTTTGCTGGAATCCTACAAGTTGAGCTTCAATGGAATAACCTTTCCTAAAACCGAACTGCCTTCTGTCGAACCAGTTCTTAATTTCGCAAACATGTCTAATATAATGAGAAAGAATGAATTTCCAAAGCTTGCATGCAACGCATGTCAAACTTACTGGCCTGTCATTTTCAGCTTTATGTCTATAACCCTTTCCCTTATACACAGGGGTTACTATAACAACTCTTCATTCATTTGGTATAGCTCCTTCAACCAAACAATAATCAAATAAGTACTTCAGCTTTGGTACTATATCCCAACCCATTGTCTTTAGTATATCCCCAGAAATCTTATCAATTACAGCTGCTTTTATAGTTTTCAACCTTTGTATCTTATTGTAAATATCATTGTTATCATATGTACATTTTAATACTTCTTTAACATTAGTCACCTCCTCTATCTGGACATTATCCTTGTAACCAATAATATTTGCATACTGCTGACTGAATACTTCTGCCTTTTGAAGAACCTCACATACACACTCCCCTTGTTCATTAATTATTCCTGGAACGTCCTTCTTGGAACCTGTTTCTGCCTTAAAGTACCTATACCTACCCTTCCATTTTTCACTAAAATTCGTTTGAACACCAATAAAAACCCATCCCAGAGCCTGTTCACATTCTTATTTACTATTTTCCACCAATCATACTTATAAGAACTCCCTCATGTCAGTTTTATCAGGCATGTGGTACTGCTTAATAGTCTTAATTTTAATACCTTCCTTTCTTTCACATTTATTTTTAACAACGACGATAACTGCTTCGTGATCACTAATACCATCTATTACTTCGGTTTCTCTATAGAGCTCATCTGGTTTTACCAGCATCACATCCAAAAAATTCTTCCCTCTAGTTTGTTCCATCACTTTCTGAATCATCTGCCCTTCCCATATTAACTACTTGCCATTTGTTGTTCTTGCTTCATATCGTTCGTATTACGTTCCCAATTGACGTTTGGTAAATTGAGATCACCTGCTACTATCATATTCCTTTCCATGCCGTTTCCCACATAGCTGATTATCTTATCAAACAATTCTTAATCAGCGTCAGTGCTGCACTTTCCCGGTTCCTGCACTCCAAAGACATCAAGTTGTCTATTATATTTAGAGATGAGCCTTACACCTATAATTTGATGTTTGTCGTCTTAAACTTTTTCGTAGCTTACAAATTGTTCTTTCACCAGAATGAACACTTCCCCTCCTACCATACCTATTTTATCTCTACGATAAACACTCTGGTTCCATGAGAATATTTCTACACCCATTTTATCATTTCTCAGCTATGATTCAACTCCTATCACCGCTCCCTACACCACCCCGTTTCCCTGAATATACCTTTCTATTACCCTTCCAAACAAATATCTTAACTTATACGTACCACTGCGATTTATGTGAAGGCTATCTGAGCACAGATTCCTGTCTCCTACACACCCATTAGGATCTAGAAATCTGACTCCCGATTTCCCACACACCGACTCCATAGTCTCATTTAAATCCCCAAAGACCTTCCAGCCAGTATTCCTCCTACACAGTATTCCACTGATAACTATCTTCGCTTCCTTAAACTTAACCCGTGCTGCATTTTTCAAGATCGCACACATCCCTAACAATGTTGGTACTTATACCTGCTTGTCTTACGTTGTTAGTACCAACATGAAACACTACCACCTTCTTTTTTACCTCTTCTTTCCTTAACATCTACCTCAAACTAATTCCTGGATAATACTTTACCCTGGTTCCCTTTTCTGTACACACTTTCCCAACGTGTCTAACCATGGAATCCCCATGACCAGAGCCTTAACCCTACCCACCTCATTTGATCCCCTCCCCTCCTGATCAGCCCTACCTTCTCTCACTGCTGCAAAAGCTACTTTCTCCTCCCTTGTCTCCCTCCCATGACCCTGTTCTACTTATATTTTCCTATCCACTACTCTAAATTTCCCTTTCCTACCTTTTATCTTCCTCCTTCTTCCACACATCTCAGCAACGGTTTCCTGTTCCTCATCTTCCCTCGGTTTTCTACTTGCAGTGACTCGTACCTATTTCTCACAGACACCTGTCCTGTATTCTTATCCTGAATAGAGCCTTTAGCCTGCAATCTCCTTCCCCTTAAATCATTAGACCATCTGTCTTCTACAATTTCCCCATTCCTTTTCTTTTCGTGGTAATAAAAATAAATGTGAAAAAAGGAAGATATTGAAATAAGGAGTATTAGGCAGTACCATATGGCTGATAAAAGAGGCATGGGGATGTTTTTAATAACTACGATCGGTGGAAAAGGTAAATAAAAATGTAAACAGACTCTGGGATGAGTTTGAAGCAATTGTTGAGGAATGTGAAAATAAGTTTGTACCTTTAAAGGTGGTAATGAATGGTAAAGATCCACTATATTATAACAGAGAAGTAAAGAGACTAAGAAGGAATTGCAGGTTGGAAAGAAATAGAGTTAGAAATCGCCGTGGAAGTAAGGAGAAATTGAAGGATCTTACTAGGAAATTGAATCTAGCAAAGAAGTCAGATAAGGATAACATGATGGCAAGCATAATTGGCAGGCATACACATTTTAGTGAAAAATGGAACGATATGTATAGGTACTTTAAGGCAGAAACATGTTCCAAGAAGGACATTACAGGAATAATTTATGAGCAAGGGGAATGTGTACGCGAGGATCTTCAAAAGGCAGAAGTATACAGTCAGCAGGATATAAGGATTATCGGTTATAGGGATAATGTCCAGATAAAGTAGGTGACTAATGTTAAAGAAGTATTAAAATTTACTTATGACAACAATGACATTTACTGTAAGATACCACATTTGAAAACTAGAAAAGCAGCCGAAATTGATAACGTTTCGGGGGATATACTATAATGCGTTGAGATTTCGTACCATACATGAAGTACTTGTTTGGTTATTGTTTTAATGAAGGAACTTTACCAAATGAATGGAGATTTGCTATAGTAAGTATCCCCTGCATATAAAGGAAAGGGTGATAGACATAAAGCTAAAAATGACAGGCCAGTCAGTTGGACATGCATTGCATGTAAGCCTTGGGAAGGCATTCTTTCTTATCATATAAGACATGTTTGCTAAATAAATAACTTGCAAGATTCCAGCAAGATACAGCAGATATCCCTGATTCATGTGGTCAATTGGACTGTATCGCGATTGACCTGCCTAAGGCATGCGAACCATGTGACCTTGCCGCGGTGGGGAGGCTTGCGTGTCCCAATGATGCAGATAGCCGAGCCGCAGGTGCAACCATATCGGATGGGTATCTGTTGATAGACCAAACTAACGTATGTTTCATCGAAAGGGAGGTAGCAGCCTTTCGGTAGTTGCAAGGGTGGCAGTCTAGATGATTAACTGATAGGGCCTTGTAATAATACTCAACATGGCTTAGCAGTGTTGATAATGCTACACGGCTGAAAGCAAGGGGAAACTTCAGCCGTAACTACCTCCCGAGGACATGCAGCTCTCTCTGTATGAATGATGTACTGATGATGGCTTCCTCCCGGGAAAAATATTCCGGAGGTAAGCAAGTCCCACATTCGGATCTCCGGATGGGCTAAAGTTAGGTGTAGTTGATATAAGTGAAGTACGTTGGCAGGAAAAATAAGATTTTTGTTCAGGCGACTATCGAATTATCAACACAAAATCAAACAGGGGAAATGCAGAAGTTGGTTTAATAATGAATAAGAAAATAGGGCAACGGGTAAGCTACTATGACCAGCAGAGTGAAAGAATTATTGTCGTCAAGATAGACACCAAACCAATGCCCACCACAATAGTGCAGGTCTATATGCCTACTAGTTCAGCGGATGATGAAGATATCGAAAGAATATATGTGGAGATAGAAGATTTAGTAGAAAATTGTAAAAGGTGACGAGAATGTAATTGTGATGGGAGACTGGAATGCAGTGGTAGGCCAAGGAGGAGAAGGTAGTACAGTAGGAGAATTTGCATTGGGTCAAAGGAACGAAAGAGGAAGTCGGTTGGTTGAATTCTGCACTGATCATAATTTAGTCCTTACCAATACTTGACCTGGGCTCGAACATATGACTCCGACCGAGAGATGCATTCCTGAAAGAGAATCCCTAACTAGCTACGGTCTCATATCACCGGACATTGGGGGGAGAGGATACATATTCATTTATTAATTACCTTGTAAATCACCGTGGAATTATCATTATATAAGTATTCTTAGCTAAGCCATTTAAACCAAACAAAAAAGCACGGTGAAGACCCAGAGCCCCGAGTCTTAATACAATAGTACAGAAGGACCCCTCTGTCACGAGGGCGAGAACCAAACACTCACACAAAAAAAAGGAAGGGCGGTCATTCACTTCGTACGACCATTTCTCATTCATTGGCCACGCCAGATTCTTCTCTCCCTCACACGTCCAGCCTTCTCTTCTCGGGGACATATATCTATGGGCCACTTCATTTGTTTATTCATCTTACCGTAGAATTCCCATGAAATACTCATTTATTCTATACCTTCTCATTCTTTTCATGAGCACCATCACTTCCGAATTATCTCATCAGAGACTATCTGGGCATTCGGCCCTCTCATTACGTCTCATATCGCGTATCTTTTTTCCTTGGGGATCGGACTCTCATGATTCCTTGATTCCACGTCCCTTGATTTCTCCGCTTACCGCCCAGAGTTGCATATATTTATATTTCTACCATACATAAGACTCTGGCTTCCCTGGATCTCAGCCAGTTGCATACAGAAAAAATTCCATAGTTTTTCTGGTTAAATAATCAAGAATCACGGGAAATTCGCGAACTGTCCCTCACTATTATACCTAAATAACGTAATGCACCTCTCTCTCGGTCAGGATTTCTTCTCTCTTGTTGTACATGCACTTATCATATGTGTAAATTACGCATGCATCGTCTGACTGACCCATGAGTTTCCCCAGCAAATGCGATCGCCATGTTGGACATTAACTAGCAACCTATGGACATGATTTTCCCTGCTAGTTTATTATTAATGTTCTAGCCACCCCTAAGGGGAACTCAAATATTCTCCTATCCTTGTCTCCCTTACTCGCCAGGATCTACCACATATTACTAAGAGTAACCCCTCACGATAAACTAATCATGGGTAGTCCGGGAGTTAGCTCCCTTGAATTTATGTTAACATTTTAAAGAACAATAAATTCCCATATTAGGACATGCATTATTTTACAACATTTAAGTATTTACAAGGGAAAGCTCATCCTATCCCCGGTTATACATTATCGTGCTTAAGAAATTTATATTTGACATCAACTCATCTGTTTGGTGGCCGTGGTTTTTCCTTCCACGGGAGACCCATGGCGGAGTTTACTCCTGCATGACCTCGGCGCTGGCGCGATCGTGCTGTCCTGTGACCCTGGTACACACAGGTCCGATATTCTGGCTGGCTCGTTCACTGCTGAAATCTTGAAGTAATCCAAGGGGTAACACTCCACAACTCGTCACACGGCCTTGCTGTTACCACCACACGAACACAGAGTCTACGCCACGAACAAGCAGGTCATGCCACATACAGCGAGCGCGTTCACAGCATGAATCGGGTAGCTCACGACACCTGAGCGCCCTGACTTAGATTAGCAACTTGGGTGATACCAATTTACTAATATCACGGACTCATTTAGGCTGGCATTGTACATAGCCGAAACCGCTACTCGTTTATAAACTCTACTTGCAGCTTATTTCCTGACACGCGGCACAGAGACATTCGCCTAGGCTCACTTGGATTCCCGTCCGCACTTCATAAAGGCTTCGTATTTTACGGCCGCGACGGACACAATTGCACTGACTTAATATGTGGTCAGTAGGGTTCTGACTGTAAAACTGGGGCACAACGTGATACAATGTCCCCTCTCAACGACCCGCTAAGAACTGTCTTCTGCGAGGGTCAGCTCAGCTTTTATGGTATACGCACCGGAAGATAATGGGCGTAAACGATTCACGGTTCATTAAAGCCAGGAGCTCCTCTCATTCCAGGAGTTGAGGACATTTAAATAGTGGATATTGTAGCCCTCTTTTTCTTCTCCTAATTGATCCAGGTGCGCTTAACCAACGATCGGCAATTATCCCGTAATTCGACTCCCGCCTTTAATTATTTCATTAGCGTCCCTCGGGGGTGGAGTCATCTTTTGAGCGCGACTCTTAGCTTGGGTGACGCTCTTGTATTCACATGTGTTTGCATTCTGTTAAATCTGGACATCTGGTGACCTCCTTTCTTCCCCTGAATACAGTATTACATATTTTTAGTCTGGGAAACGCAGAAAATTCAGCTCTATTCATTGGTGTGTCTCACACACTGATCTCTATACATGGATCGCTGATGGCAGCTCTCCGCTGCAGGAGAAAGTACGCCAAGTTGAGCGTACCCATCCTAGAGCTTTCCTTATGGGGAAGCAATGATAATATAGTCAATTTTAAATCGCAATTAATGGCGCGTTGGAATAATTAAAAATATAGGGACATGTTCACTCAAAGGATAAGGACATTGGAATCACTGACACGTCGTTCCGAGGTCAGTAAATCTCCGGGATAGCAATAAAAATGAGTGTATAATAAAGGCCAACTTAGGTGCTGAATACATGCAATTAGCGATCGGTAACACAATACAAGTGAAAATCAGTTTCTGGAAACATTGCTGTAAATTTAGTACATGTATGTCACGAAATTATGCATTCTTAAAATGATGTACCTATAAACGTAGCTCACTATACAGGCCTAGATTCGACATACCATAATCGGTGCTTGATAATGAATTCCTGTTTCCTGCTTCTATGAAGTAACGCGCAGTTTATCAAATTAAACTATCATTGAAGCAAATGTACACATTCATAAAAACAGCAAATATTCAAAACGTGTCAATATATCACATTACCTGTAGCTTAATTTACTATTACAGACCTCTTTAATTAAATTCAGCAACCAAAGCAATATTGATGGTCATCATCAGAAATATGTAACATCCGTTAAATGAGCCCCAAATACCACAACTAGTATAATGGGATAGCCTAAAACACCCACCACACTTTGCATTCTCCCACCAATCCAGTGTCTGAAACCCATAATTATTACTGATGTAAATAAGGTCTAGAATTCCTCCAGACTTCATTTTCTAAGACTGTTATTAGGTCACGCCAATTATTTCATCAAAACCGTCAGTTTAATTATGACAAATAAATAAAAATATAAGTAAATCTTTACTTGCGGTTAATGTTCAGTAAAATTGAATACAGTTGGGTATACATCACTTCTAAGGCGTGCATTTTGTCCATTTTTGTCTAAATGGTCTTCCTCAACGTGATGGGAACAGAGAACAGCTGTTTTAGAAGGCTCCCAAGTCTCCCACCTGATACTCCTAATCCATGATCTTAGATGTTCGGGTTTCGAGAAAGGAAACCTAGAAAAATTGCCATTTTGCTCCCAGAATATGCGAAATAATATACAATAAACCTAAAACTCAAAACACTACCCTAGGAAGATTATTATGTACAGTATAAAACTCACCGATGAAATGATTTCTCCTTCTGCTGATCGTTTCTGTTTGTACATCCATAAGCTGAACACTGCGGTATGTCAATACCCGGTAGGATGCTTCTTCATTCGGGTTTCACATAAATACATGCACATTTAAATTTAATTTTGTAATTTAGAAGCAGTGTCCGCCTCTGTGGTGTAGTGGTTAGTGTGATTAGCTGCCACCCCCAGAGGCCCGGGTTCGATTCCCGGCTCTACCACGAAATTTGAAAAGCGGTATGAGGGCTGGAACGCGGTCCACTCAGCCTCGGGAGGTCAACTGAGTAGAGGGTGGTTCGATTCCCTCCTCAGCCATCCTGGAAGTGGTTTTCCGTGGTTTTCCACTTCTCCAGGCAAATGACGGGATGGTACCTAACTTAAGGCCAAGGCCGCTTCCTTCCCTCTTCCTTATCTCTATCCCTTCCAAATTTCCCATCCCCAACAAAGCCCCTGTTCAGCATAGCATGTGAAGCCGCCTGTGCGAGGTACTGACCATACTCCCCAGTTGTATCCCCGACCGAAAGTCTGAATCTCCGGGACGCTGCCCTTGAGGAGGTAGAGGTGGGATCCCTCGCTGAGTCCGAGGGAAAAACCGACCCTGGAGGATAAACAGATTAGGAACGAACGAATTTACAAGCATACTACAAGGCAACAAACCTAAATTCATAAAATACGCTACTATTTCTTTTGAAATAACACAGCACAGAACACCCGTGGAACTACAATCAAGGAGGTTGGCGTCACTGAACTAAGCATAAACAAAGCAAGCGCGCTCCTCGTGGTCTATTCAATAGGTCTACTGCACGGTGCGCTCTCTGCCATCTTACTACGCCAGTCATCTTCTATTCGACTTACTGCTACCCAAGCCACCAGCCATCCATGTATAGAGATCAGTGGTCTCACATAATTTTCCTATGTCTGGATCAAAATATCATCCCATTTTTACGCGCCAAAATCCGACGTTGGCACTCGTGAAACGTGCATAAAAACCGGAAGTTCCTTCTGTTAGTTTGGAACTCTGGGAAGCTAGGCCACACGTCGGGGCGTATCTGAATATTCCAGCATCGCGTCATCTTTCTAGCTCTCTCTGCAAGTTGAGAGGGTCTTTTCGCGGGGGCTTGGCTCCTGCTCAGTCTTCCCTTTGTTTTCCAGGCGCTCTTTCCCGGGTTCCGTTCTGGCCGGACGCTGCTCGATCCCCATCGCCCATACTACTACCAATGACGCGACCTTTAGAAGTGATTTTAATGAGGTAGAAAGGCACCTATAACTCCAATGAGCTGTACAGGACACTATACGGTTTCACTATGCACATGGTTATGAGGGTATTTAGGGGTTGTAGTAAGGATGTAAAGGAGGGAGCATATTTGCCTCTGGTGAGAACGCAACAAGAGTATGGTTCCAGTGTATGGGACCCTCTCCAAGATTACCTGATTCAAGAAATGGAAGAAATCGAAATAAACGCAGCTCAGTGTGTTCTGGTCGATTACTGACAAAAGAGTAGCGTTAAAAATTGTTGCAATATTTGGGCTCGGAAGACTTGGGAAAAAGAGACGAGCTGCTCGACTTCTATTACGTTCCGAGCTGTCAGTGGGGAGATGGCGTGGGAGGACATCTGTTGACGAATAAGTTTGAGTGGTGTCTTTAAAAATAGGAAAGATCAAATATGAAGATAATGTTGGAATTCAAGAGGACAAATTTGTGGATATATAATCATTTATAGGAAGGGGAGTTAGGGATTGGAATAACTTACCAAGGGAGATGTTCAATAAATTCCAAATTTCTTTGCAGTCATTTAAAAATGTCTAAGAAAACAACAGATAGGGAATCTTCTACCTGGGCGACTGGCCTAAATGCAGATCAGTAGTGATTGATTGATTTATTGATTGATTGACAATTGATTGATGATTGATTGATTGATTGATTGATTGATTGAATGATCCCACTTTTACCCCTACTGCATCCTGTACATTGTTTGAGGGAGGCCTACTTTCCTTCCTCTCCTCTGAGAGAATCCTAGTTATCTTCCTCAAACTCTCCAACTCCTCCCTCATACTCGTTAATGCCCGGCCACACCCACCGTACCTACACTAGCACTCCTTAGCCATTCTTTACGGAATAATGAGAAGAAAAGTAATAATATAATAATTTATTTTGTGCATAATAAATATGAAATGAAATAAATATTTTCTAGGATAGTTCACAAAGTTCACACAACTACTACTACTACTACTACTACTACACTACAGTACTACTTAGTTGTACGATTTTTCTACAAAACCATTATAGAATGAAAATTACTGTTAATTAATGAAAACAGAAAGTAATACACAAGAACTAGGCCTACCCACACATTTCTAAACTGCAGTTAAGTCTACCATAAATCCTGCCAACAATACAATATTTGAATATGAAGAGCGACAATAATCAATAACAATAAACGACTGTTAATTATTTCGCCAGTGAAATACTGTGTATTCTGTTGAAATCCTTTATTTAAACAAAATTTATAACAGTATCGCGTTATTTAAAGAAGTTATTACCTTCGTGACAATTGGGACATTTGAACTGCTATTTGAAATACCCTGTCAATTACCTGCACTAATATAACCACTGCCGAAGTTACGACTCGTTTTAATATCCCGTCTTTGTTATTATTTTATTAACAAACCTACTGCTATTTAAATAATGATATTAAGAAAAGATATTTCTTCTTTCACGCAGTTCTAAATTACAGCTAGTAATCTAGCGAACGCCTGCGGAACTACCCAGTGTAAAAATGGTAAATAAAAACCACTAATCTCAATTACTACAGATAAACACTAAACACTAAACACTAAACACCAACTCACTCACTCACTCACTCACTCACTCACTCACTCACTCACTCACTCATCGCTACAGCCTTGTATGAGCCTTGGCCTCTTCTATGATAGTCCGCCATCTACTTGGATCCTGATTGGCTGGTCTCCATTGACGGATGTTCATTGCCCTCAGCTTGGCTTCAGTTTCATCGCTCCATCTATTACGGGGCCTTCCTTGTCGCCGTCTTTTATCTATTGGGGATTTATCTACTTTTCTTGACATTCCATCTTCCTCCATACTTTCCACATCGCCAAGCCATCAGAGTCTCTGTGCCTAATAAATCTTACTATATCCTCCTGGTATAATATGCTCTGTATTTCAGCATTCGTTGTTATCCTCCAAGAGTTCTGGTCTTGAATAGGGCCAGATATTCGTCTAATAATCTTTCTTTCAAATATTCTTAATTTTTTACATCATCAAATAAAAGGTTCCAGGCTTCTGAGCCATATGTCACTACAGGTCCGATAAGGGTCTCATATATTTTGAATTTGATTGGTTTAGACAACAGACGAGATTTAAATAATGTGAGATTTTATAATAGGCCCTGTTTCCAGCTATTATTCTACGATATATCTCCTCACTTATTCTATTATTGTTTATCAATATGGTTCTCAAATACTCAAAACTTCGTACATTCTCAAAACTATGCCCAATTATTCTTAAATTATCTTGACTTATTCTGCCCTCTATAAGAGTCACATGCGTATACTTGGATTTACTGTCATTCACCTCCAATTCCATCCGTTTTCCTGCTTCCTCCTTTTCAAGAAACATTTCCTTCAAATATCTTTAATATCTTGCCATTAACACTACATCATCTGCATTCGCACAAATTTGTTTAGATTTATGTACAATATTTCCGGTATCCATAATTTTTGAAGGAGTTGCTTAATTGCAAGATTAAACAAAGGAGCTGAGAGTGCATCACCTTGTCTGACTCTACAAACTCATTTCCGATTCTTCCATCCAGCATCACCTTTGCACTTACTTCTCCCAAAATGATTTTGAACATCCTAATCAGTTTCTGTGGTATTCCTATTGTCTCCATATATTCATACAGCTTATGCTTGTATATACTGTCAAATGCTTGTCTAAAATCTACAAAAACGTATGTAGAGCTATATTATGCTCATAGCATTTTCCATCGTTTGACGTCCCACTAATATTTGATCTATTCTGCTCCTATTTCGCCTGAAGCCACGTTGTGCTTTATCCAATCTCTCTTCAGCATATGGAGTCAGATATTGTAATAGGGTATTTGAAAATATTTTATAGATAATATTCAGTAATGTAATTCCCCTATAATTAGTGCATTCGTATTTATTTCCCTTCTTATGTATTGGGAAAATTATTCCTATATTCCACTAATCAGGTATCCGTTCTTCCTCCCAAATCTTAATAATCAGTTCATGTATCTCTTTTAGCATTTCTTTGTTACAATTTTAATCAGTTCACTTGTTATTCCGTCTTCTCCTGCTGCTTTATGGTTATTTAATTTGCAATAGCATTTTCTATATCTTTCAATGTGGGGGCATTTATCCATTTTTCTGGCTCACTCTGCTCCATACGCCTTTCACTTCCTTCCATCTCTTCTCTTTCCTTGTTACGGAGCTCTCGGAAGTATTCGTCCCATCTTTCACTTATTTCCCCTCCATTCTGTAGTAACATTCCTTCTTTATTCTTACAGCCATCAATCTCGGCTTATACCCCCTCCTGAAATAATTAATTTAATTATAGATTTCCTTTGTCCTCGTCTGTAACCTCTGTGTCTCTATAGTCTCTAGTTTCTTCTTAAGCATCTCTCTTTTCTTCTTTTTACATATGTTATTAGCTTCACGTCTACATTTCTCATACTTTTCCCTATTTGACCTTTATCTCTCTGTAACATTTTTGCTCTTGCTGCATTCTTCCTTCAAATCGTTTCATCACATTCCGTATCAAACGAAGTATTTCTTTTCTTTTTAGCTATACTCAGTGTTTCTTATGCTGCTCTTGTCCAATTGACTGTAAAGTATTGTTCATTTTTGACTGGAATTCTTGTTTTCCTTCTTGTTGTTGTAGTTTTTCTAAACTCCATTTCCTTCTTGCCGTAGGTTATCGCCACTGTCCTGTTTCCAATTTTTGTCTTACTATTGCTTTTACTAAATAATGATCAGTATCACAGTTTGGCCCTCTGCATGTCCTTACGTCAACAATGGATACCGCATGCCTCGCAGTCACTACCACATGATGTATTTGATTTACCGCTGTGTTTCCTGGCATCGTCCAAATTCCTTTATGTATTTTCTTATGATACACTGACTGACAGAGCAAATGCAACACCAAGAAGGAGTGGTTCGAAAGGGATGAAAGTTGGGGAAAAAACAGAGACGGCACGGACGAATAATTGATGTTAATTTCAAACCGATATGCAGGTTACACAATGCGCACGGCATCGACTCAGTAGGATGTAGGACCACCGCGAGCGGCGATGCACGCAGAAACACGTTGAGGTACAGAGTCAATAAGAGTGCGGATGGTGTCCTGAGGGATGGTTCTCCATTCTCTGTCAACCATTTGCCACAGTTGGTCGTCCGTACGAGGCTGGGGCAGAGTTTGCAAACGGCGTCCAATGAGATCCCACACGTGTTCGATTGGTGAGAGATCCGGAGAGTACGCTGGCCACGGAAGCATCTGTAAACCTCGTAGAGCCTGTTAGGAGATGCGAGCAGTGTGTGGGCGGGCATTATCCTGCTGAAACAGAGCATTGGGCAGCCCCTGAAGGTACGGGAGTGCCACCGGCCGCAGCACATGCTGCACGTAGCGGTGGGCATTTAACGTGCCTTGAATACGCACTAGAGGTGACGTGGAATCATACGCAATAGCACCCCAAACCATGATGCCGCGTTGTCTAGCGGTAGGGCGCTCCACAGTTACTGCCGGATTTGACCTTTCTCCACGCCGACGCCACACTCGTCTGCGGTGACTATCACTGACAGAACAGAAGCGTGTCTCATCGGAGAACACGACGTTCCGCCATTCCCTCATCCAAGTCGCTCTAGCCCGGCACCATGCCAGGCGTGCACGTCTATGCTGTGGAGTCAATGGTAGTCTTCTGAGCAGACGCCGGGAGTGCAGGCCTCCTTCAACCAATCGACGGGAAAGTGTTCTGGTCGATATTGGAACAGCCAGGGTTTCTTGCACATGCTGAAGAATGGCGGTTGACGTGGCGTGTGGGGCTGCCACCGCTTGGCGGCGGATGCGCCGATCCTCGCGTGCTGACGTCACTCGGGCTGCGCCTGGACCCCTCGCACGTGCCACATGTCCCTGCGCCAACCATCTTCGCCACAGGCGCTGCACCGTGGACACATCCCTATGGGTATCGGCTGCGATTTGACGAAGCGACCAACCTGCCCTTCTCAGCCCGATCACCATACCCCTCGTAGAGTCGTCTGTCTGCTGGAAATGCCTCCGTTGACGGAGGCCTGGCATTCTTAGCTGTACACGTGTCCTGTGGCACACGACAACACGTTCTACAATGACTGTCGGCTGAGAAATCACGGTACGAAGTGGGCCATTCGCCAACGCCGTGTCCCATTTATCGTTCGCTACGTGCGCAGCACAGCGGCGCATTTCAAATCATGAGCATACCTCAGTGACGTCAGTCTACCCTGCAATTGGCATAAAGTTCTGACCACTCCTTCTTGGTGTTGCATTTGCTCTGTCAGTCAGTGTAAAAGCAGGTGCTTTTAATTATAAGACCACTCGTAGTTGCAAATTGTCCCAAATGAAAACCATTCACATTTGATTCTTTTGTAGTGCATATTTACCTGCTATTGGTCTCATACACTCTTCCTTTCCCACTTTGGCATTAATATCTCCTAAAATAATAATCATGTCATATCTTGGTCGCTCTTCAACGGTTTGTACTAACTCATCATAAAATTGTTCCTTTCCTCATCCGCATGTTCAATTGGTGCATGTGCTGATATAACAGTCATGTTCCTAAACTTCCCCTTAATCCGAAACTTACATATTCTATCTGAGATAGGTTCAAATCCTATTACACTCTTCTTCAATTTCCCCATTTACTATAAATCCCGTACAGAACAGCTGTCCTGTTCTTTCTTATAAAGACCAATATTTGTGGAACTAAATGTGTCACACACACTCACACACACACATCATTTGCTAAATTTCTACAACTATTAACTACTTCTCACTAAAATAATACAGAGCTCTTGTAACAGCCAACCACTCGCTAGCGCATCTGTCATGAGAATGCCTGCGGGTTCGGCTGTGTAAAGATAAGCATGCATTTTGTAATCGCCCGCGCTTATTCCGTCACAGCTCCATCACTACACCAAGGGGAAGACGGGCAAAGAGCCTGTGAATGCGCGAGTAATTCGTTCTACAGTAAATTGGAAATTCGCCGTCAGAGTGGAACTCAAGCTGATGTACATGCGCACATGCGCACTAGTTATTCCCCACCTGTTTGTCTCTAGTGGGATCTGATAGTCTTTTGATTAGAATAACTCACGAAGTCGCCGAAAGAGCGCACTGATATATCTGTAGCGGGATCTGATAGTCATTTGTCACGCTGCAACGTCACAGCTCTGTCAGGAGAAGGCCTGTGCTTTCAGTTATGTTATGAAGAGACTTTTAATTTTTGCAAATGTATTTCATTAATTGAAGTTGGCACTTTCCAAGCATATTACCGATTGGTCAGATGATTTTGTATTGTTGAAAATAATTACGCATGCAACAGTCATGTCCGTCATCAAGTTGTGATATCGCATCATTAAGACATATCAAATGCAATAAAGTATAGAAGGCACCAAGTCCCTTTACTTCAAAATCAAAAACAAACATTGGCGCCCAACGTGGGGCTCTCAATATCCTGAGATGTTCAAAAAAAGCAAGATCATGAAATGTGAAATGCAGAAGTTAAAACAATGTGTCGCAATTGAGGTTAAGCAGCGGAGTAAAAATACAACACATCTCGAATTCGTGGAATCATTCACGGATATTGCATTCTTCTTCATAACGAAAATCAAACCGCTGAGGCCAACAACTTCAACGGAGTGCAGCATAAATCAGTAATCAGGCAAGTACGATTCGATGTTACGTACATACAAAGAAGTGAAGACAAGATTTCAAGATTTTTATTCTTCTCACCGCACACTGCAAGAATCTCCGAGAGACCGTGAGTCTCTTTGACATATACACCACGCTTGCTAATATATACGCTACTCTTAGATTCTAGCCTCTTTCCCTTAGCGCATGTTTTCGTAACATAAACATGCAGTGATCAACATAATAATAATAATAATAATAATAATAATAATAATAATAATAATAATAATAATAATAATTGAAGTCCATTGATCCTCCTGTCGTCATAAATATAAAAGATCCATATTCCTTTGTCATATATCCTCAATTCTGCAACACGATTCCTTTGAATTTATACATAACCTTCAAGCAATCCCTTCGAACTTTCACAGCATAAGCTTAATTTCAATATGTCGCGACTAATGAAATTGAAACAATCGCGTGGTCGAACAAAAGGCTCGTTAACAAGAATAATAAAGTTGATTACAGCTGACATGTCAAAATCAGAGGCGAAGGTTAAAATTAAAAATGTGAAGAGCTATGAAATTCTTTTGAAGAAGTACAAATGAAAATAGAGGAAACTGAGATCACTGATGAAAGAGCTGTATTACAGTTTGAAGAGGAATGTGAGGGAGAGCGAGAGCTATTTGAATCTATTTATTTCCGCGCAGTTACACAAATGCAAACGATAATAGATGAAGCAGAGAATGTTCAAAATAATTTACTAGCTCAAATGAACACGGCAGTAAACGACGCCGTTCATCAACAGGAAGTTCCGCAACATCATAACAGAAGAATACAGAAATTACCAGAAATTAAATTACCGGAATTCAACGGCGAATTCACAAAATGGTTGCTTTTTAAGAACAGTATTGAGTCAACCATTCATAATGATACTCAACTAACAAATATCCAAAAATATCAGTATCTGATCGGTCTTCTGCAGGGCGAGGCACGCAAAGTCATTCAAGGTTTTACCATTTCAGAAGAAAACTACACAAGTGCGCGGAACTTGCTTGTAGACACATATGATAATCAAATGATGATAATCGAGACACATCAAGATGAACTTTTCAAGTTTCCTACAGTATTTAAAGAGAACAAATCTGAATCACTCAGGCAATTACAATTTCATATTCAAACTCACATGGCAACCGGTACAATATTGGGACACATTGGTTATTCATCTAGCAAAGAAGCAGCTGGATTTCATTGAGCAAAGCGACTGGCAGGAATGGGTGAAAGGCAACACTCCAGAGAAGATGTCAATATTGGATGATTTCTTGAAATTTTTAACTGAGCGTTCCCAATCATATATGCTGTTAAATCACAACAAAACCAGGGCATTGAGCACGAAGGAAAATGCGAAGGACAAACAACCTAGCAAGAAAGTTGTTATGACGACGACTCAGGCAAGCTGTAATCTATGTGGTGGAAGTCACCCCATTTTTACATGTGAAGAATTAATTAAGCGATCAGTTGAAGACAGAAGAAAACTGCTACGAGAAAAAGGACAGTGTCATAACTGTTTGAATCCAGGATATGTTGCAAAAAATTGCCGAGGATCTAAATGCCAGAAATGTGGACTTCTAGACAACACACTTTTACATGCTCAGGAAGATGACAAACAGAAACAAAAGGTTAAAGAAAATCAAGTGCCCATAAACCTGTGTGTCGGATCTCAGCATTCACCTGCTTCACTCAATGTGAGCTTGGCGAAAGGAATAACATCACAAGTACTTTTGTCAACAGCTTTAATTGATGTGAAGGATGTTTACGGAAGAAGAATGCCATGCCGAGCCTTATTGGATCCGGGATCTCAGTCGAATCTTTTAAAGGAAGGTCTGTATAAGAAACTTGGTTTACCGAATGCCAAGACAAACACACAGATCATTGGAGTAGATTGTTCCAAAGTGGAAACAAAAAGGATTACGAGAGTACACCTCGCTTCAAGGAATGACGGATTTGAGGTGGAAGCAGAATTTCTAGTTTTGCCAACTATAACAGGACGATTGCCACAGTTGGAGTTCAAGAAGGACAAGATTATTATTCCAAAGGACATTCGCTTGGCAGATCCCACATTCAACAAGCCTGGAGACATCGACATGTTAATTGGTGCAGGACTTTATTGGAAAATATTCATAGGTCCACCCAAGAATGAAGCTGAACGACAACCAGCTCTGCAAAACGCCCGATTAGGCTGGATTATAGGCGGTGAAATTTTGAGAACAGACAAGGATCAAGAACATCATGCATGAAAATTAGCAATCAACAATTATCAGATCAGATGGAGACATTTTGGAAACAAGAAGGAATTCCGGAGATTCAACATTACACATCAGAAGAAAGAATATTAGAAAGACAGTTCACGGACACCGTTTCGATAGATACAACTGGTATATTCATCTTAAGGCTCCCTATTAAGCCAGATGTCATCATCGGAGAATCAAGAATACACGCACTAAACAGACGAGAATCATTAGTCAAAGGATTAAGCAGACACCCTGAACTCAAGAGTGCTTTTTCAGATTTCATGAATGAATATGAAAAACTAGGACGTATGAGCTTGATTGAAAGAAACCAAAATCAAGATGTACCAAATTCATACTTCTTACCCCATCAACCAGTGGTACGCCCAGATAGTGACACCACAAAGTTCAGAGTGGTATTTGATGCCTTGGCAAAAACATCACTCGGGACATCACTCAATGACAAGCTTATGACAGGACCTAATTTACAGCGAGATCTTTTTCACATTGTACTTAGATTTCGCAGCCATAAGTACGTCATGACGGCAGATGTGGAAAAGATTTTTCGGCAAATCCTCATCCATCCTGAAGATCGAGCATTCCAGCAGATTTTGTGGAAAGAGGAATCTTCAGCTCCTGTGAGGATCTATCGGTTGAATACAGTAACGTATGGAACAGCATCAGCACCTTACCATGCCATGAGATGCCTAAATGAATTGGCTACTCTTCATGGAAACGAATTTCAAGCAACAGCAAAGGCTATTCGCGACTGCATAAGTGAAGGAAACATTCTAGAAGACGTGATCTGGCTACGGCGGCAAATACAAAATATACTGAAGGGTGATGGAATGCATTTGAGGAAATGGAGTTCCAACAGCAGAGAGATCTTACAGGATTTGGAGAGCAAAGGCGACGAACGGACTTTACTGGTTTTAGACAAAGGTGAAGCTAGTAAGACTCTTGGACTCCTCTGGGTCTCAGCACAAGATTGCCTTAAGTTTCGAGTTGAGCTGGCAAAGCAGTCACCAAGATCCAAAAGAGAAGTCGCCTCCAAAATCGCACACATTTTTGATCCACTAGGACTCGTGGGTCCACTACTGATCAAAGGGAAGATGTTGATGCAACACTTATGGGTAGATGGATTTGAGTGGGATCAGCCATTGTCTCGAGAGCACCTTCAGATTTGGAACGAGTATTATGCGTCATTAGAAAGACTGAACAACATCAGAATTATGAGAAACATAAATCCCGGGAATAGCTCTGGCTCTTTTCATTTGTTTGGATTTAGTGATGCTTCAGAGAAGGCTTTTGGGGCATGCATTTATGCAGTTTGTCAAACGCAAAGTGGTCTCTACATTTCCAATTTACTTTATGCGAAGACGACAGCAGCTCCTTTAAAAACCAATTCGTTGCCAAGACTCGAATCAATCAATCAATACTGATCTGCATTTAGGGCAGTCGCCCAGGTGGCAGATTCCCTATCTGTTGCTTTCCTAGCCCTTTCCGAAATGATTTCAAAGAAATTGGAAATTTATTGAACATCTCCCTTGGTAAGTTATTCCAATCCCTAACTCCCCTTCCTATAAATGAATATTTGCCCCAGTTTGTCCTCTTGAATTCCAACTTTATCTTCATATTGTGATCTTTCCTACTTTTATAAACGCCATTCAAACCTATTCCCCTTCTTCTTGCACAACTTGTCAGAACAACAGTGAGTGCTTTGAAAGAAAAAAAATGGTTAGATCAGATTATTGAGTGACAGTACAATTGTTTTCGGATGGATCAACACTGAGCCAAGGCTGCTGAAGACATTTGTGGCAAACAGGATTGTAAAGATTCAAGAAGCCACTAATGCAACCACCTGAAAGCATGTTCCTTCGACTGAAAATCCAGCTTATCTTCTCTCAAGGGGAATTACTTCAGCAGAACTCGAAGATAAAAAGCTGTGGTGGAGTGGACCTTCTTGCCTTCGCACACAACGTCAACAACCAGAGCATTCAGAAGAATTTGAAACAGAATTACCAGAGCTGAAGGTCACAGCAGTTACATTGACAGCAACAACAACCAGCATTCTACTGAATAAATTCTCGTCATTTCCGAAATTATGCCGTATAGTAGCATATTATCAAATATTCATTTATAATTGCAAACTCAAACCGACAGAAAGGAAAAAGGGTTCACTAGAAATACAAGAAACATGTGAAGCAGAGAAACAGGTAGTCAAATGGACGCAATTAGACGCATTCCCTCAAGTACTACATTGCTTAATCAATAATCAAGACCTCCCAAAGAAGAGTTCTCTAAAGTCACTCAGTCCGTTTCTGGATAGTGACGGATTGATTATGGTTGGAGGAAGGCTTCGTTTTTCTGAGCTAACATCAGAAGAGAGACATCCTGTGCTTCTACCAGCAAATCACATCACCAGAATGATCATGGAAAATGAACATCGTCGTCTGAAGCATTGTCCCCCAGAGCAACTGCTACATGCAACTCGACAACGATATTGGCCTATCAGCGGCAGAAGAGAAGCGAAAACGATTGTCAAGAGGTTTCTGAAGTGCTTTGGTTACCATCCTACAGTTCCAGAGGTACGCATGGCAGATTTACCAAAAGAAAGGTGTACGTTAGTTGTTCGACCCTTTGTTACCACAGGAGTGGACTATGCAGGTCCAATATCTGTAAGAGAAAGCCACCGAAGAGGCTGCATTCATACTTACCAGAGTTACGTAGCTGTATTTACATGCTTCAGTACCAAGGCAGTGCATTTGGAGTTGGTGTCGGAGCTAACGAGCGAAGATTTCTTAGCTGCACTGCAACGCTTTACGGCGAGAAGGGGTTTGTGCAGGCAGATTTTCTCTGATAATGGGAAGAATTTCATTGGAGCAGCCAACGCACTACAAAATATCCAGTCCTTTTGGGAAAGGGAGTCAACGACCATTTCCTCCTCACTCGCTCAGCAGCAGATACAGTGGAGTTTCATTCCTCCCCGGTCACCCCACTTTGGGGGATTGTGGACAGCAGCTGTAAAGATGAAAAGACATTTGCTGACTGAAACACAGGGACTTGTGCTAACTTTCGAAGAAACCTACATTATTCTTTCCGATATAGAGGCTGTATTAAATTCACGTCCCCTTACTCCCTTGCCAAATGATCCAAATGATTTAGAAGTCTGAACACTACCACATTTTCTTCTAAGAAACTCTATCATGTAACCCATGCAAAGGGATTTGTTAAGAGAACCCGATAACCGCTTGTCACGTTGGCAGCACTTGCAGAAAATTCGGTAGTGGTTGTGGCAGCGATGGCAGCGAGAATACTTGCAGAAATTGCAAAAACTCGTCAAGTGGCATGATACCAATCGACGTATTGATGTTGATTCTTTGGTGCTATAAACTGAGGACAACATCCTTCCTCTAGAATGGCCCAGAGGTAGGATAGTTCACGTTCACCCTGGATGAGGTGGTGAGGTGTGGGTTGTCACCGTTCGGACGGCTGGTGGAAGTTTCACCCGAAGCATCAAGAAAATATGCCGTCTTCCCATTGAAGGGGATAACAAGGAGAACTGAATTCAAGATTTCCTGCGATATCTTTAACTTTGTGCTATTTTTCATCAAATATATAATTTCAATATTATCTTCTTTTAATGATAAAAATATGTATGTATAGAGTTTTGTATTAATGCATATGTTAGGAATAAGTATTTTTACAATAGGTGTAAGATTACAATAGTTAGTTGAAAGAACTCATGTGAAAGGGGGCAAGATGTTATGAAGAGACTTTTAATTTTTGCAAATGTATTTCATTAATTGATGTTGGCACTTTCCAAGCCTATTACCGATTGATCAGATGATTTTGTATTGTTGAAAAGGATTACGCATGCAACAGCCGTGTCCGTCATCAAGTTGTGATATCGCATCATTAAGACGTATCAAATGCAATAAAGTATAGGAGGCACCAAGTTCCTTTACTTCAAAATCAAAAACAGGTTACGTAAAGAGAGGCATGCATTTTTAAATTGCCCGCTCTTATTACGTCACGTCACCGTCACTACTCCCTGGGGGGAGACAACGAAGAGCGTGTGTGAGGTTAGGTTAGCGTTGGTGGCCAAGGTTACGTTAACACACGTGTTAACTACACTTACAAGTCACCTCACTACGTCGGCTCCTCCAAGGGGATCCCGTCTGAGTTTAGGTTGGCGCTCCTCGTAGCGAGGTTAGGTTAAAGCGTTATAACCTCAACTGGCAATTGCCTAATTGATTGGTCTCCTCCAAGGGGAGCCTCTCTCTCTCTCTCTGTGTGTGTGTGTGAGGTTAGGTTAGCGTTCGTGCGCAAGTTTAGGTTAACCTCATCTGCAGGTCATCTAATCGATTTGTGGCTCCTCCATGGGCGCCCGATCGGTTCGGTTCTCCCAAGGGGTCCGTCACTTCCGACTCGTCTCCTCGAAGTTTTACCCGTCCTATTCAGCTCTTCCAAAGTGGCCCTTGAAGTTAGCATTGCCCTCGTATGTAAGGATATGACGTCATAACCTCACCAATCAGTTAAAAACACTCTAGGTTGGCCAGTGAGGTTAGCATTGCGTTCGCATGTATGCTTATGCCGTCATAACATCACCTAGGGGGTCCAAGGGCCCTATATCTTTCCCTGACTAATTAGGCTCTTCCGATGTACTGTGTGAGGTTAGGTTTGCTCTCGTACGCAAGGTTATGACGTTATTCCACGTTCAATGGTCTAGAAGATACACTGCCTTACTACTCAACTAGGGGTTAATGACCTCATTCCAGGATCGACATAGCCTTACTACTCATCTAGGATTGAATGACCTCGCGGGAAAATGCTGAATTATCTCCCATTGTTTTAGGACATACATTGCTCATACTTCTGTCAGACTACTACGTAGTTTACTAAAACGATATCATACAAAAACATCTCATCGGAGTGTGATAGCTAGGCGCATAGATGTCGATATAGGGACCTTACACTTCTTTTTATTAGAAATGGGGACAAAATCGTAAGATAGTGTCAAACAGTACAGGTTTTATCCGCTTGTACAAAACGAACTGATTAGGATCATTTCTTGCAGTAGATTACCGATATTGTCCTGAGATAACATTCTTTGATTCGAAGGATGGGCGCATCTTCTGCGCCGTTGTTTACTTCGTCTTTTCACATACACAGCTCCCAGAAGTAGTACAAGTGATTTTTAAATTAACATTGTTGCTGATTCCGTCGAGTTATTAAAACGTATAACTTCGAAATGGCTCAAACCGAACTCCCGTGCTAATAACATGGCGTTGTTTTAATAGGCTGCTGTGTACTCTGTACGTCCAAGTTCCTCTCTTGTGAATACTACAAATTTTACGTTAATTTTAGGTTACATTGCGTCGTTAAGTTAACGGTTACGCTTGCATAGTGAAACGTCCCTATTCTATATGAGCGTCGCGGATAGATTTGGAATAGAACCCTTAAGCTTTTGACGCGCACCCTAGGTATTAGGAAATGTGTACTATCCCCTCTAGTACCCAGCCAACTAACCCTTTTTTAGGAGGTAAAATATGTTGGGCTATTTGCATGGTGTCTGAGACGGGGTTAACAACACTCTGTTTAATATGACCGTTATTTGCGTTGGTCCCATGATTGGCGACAGATATAATCCTGTCATCATATCTTCTGCGCGAGGTGTAAATACTTACAGTTCCAGAGTGTTTTGTTTGAAATGCTCATCTACTTCCCTGACAATCTGAGGTGCCACAAGGAAATAGTTTAACGCGAATTTATAATCTCGAACTGAAATGAAATACATAACAATAATTCTACATTTATAAAAGTGTTCTTAAACTATGAGTCAATGCCATAATCTACAAAAAATATCAAATCACTCCCAGCCATTAATATCAATCCTAAAATTAAGCATTCAACGAATGTGCTTCAGCATAGCCGGGTATCACACGTATTTACCGTTTGAATGTAGGTATTTAATGGGTTTTCTGGAAGAAAACTGAATTTGCATGTTGGCTATTCTGTATCCTGTTCGGTATAGAATGCCTGTAGACCATGCTACGCGGTTATAATTTCTTTTGTTGCGGGTCTGTAGGTTAATGTGGTAGGATTTCTGAGTGTTCGTATTAATCGTGTGTTATCTGCCGTCATCCACATAAAATATGGTCCAAAAGAAGGTGAGAAGGATACTACTGTATGTTTTAGAGAGAATTGTTGATATTTTGTTTGGTATTTTTCCACAACATTTTCCATATTGCAACTTGTTTGTAGTGAAGTGTTCTCGCAACCATGTTACGTTCCTGGCTTTGTATATTTCGTATGTCCTGTTGTAGTTATTATTGCTACAGTACAAAATCTGCTTTATAACGTAGGCCTTAGGGTGAAAGTCTGCTTGATTTACAGGCAAGTCATTAATTCTTATTTTTTTCGGACGGAGGTCGTCGATTTGACACGTGTCGGACAACCCGTGATGGAGAATGTTTTTGAGTATACCTAGTTCAGGTTAATATGAATTCGGAGTGGAATGAATTTGTTTTGTGGATGATTTCCTAGGTGAGAGTTCAGGATATCGGACAAAGTAATACAGTAATGTATTATTCACTGTGCGAATATTATAACAGTCTTGAGTCCTGAATATGTATGATTTCATTAATGGCCGTGTGTAATTTATAGTATGGTCGGTTTTTAAAATCTTAGTATGCTTACGGTATTGTAATTATTAACATTGCTTTAATACTTCTCGCGTTGATAAATAGCCTTGTAAATATAGATCCATAATTTTATTTTATGGCGCTTTGTAGTTGCTTTTTTCGTAGATTTTACGAAGACTAGCAGATCATTCTAACGACGTGCATGTGGAAATGTTTAAAACGCAATTATGATCAAAGGAAAATGGTAAATAAAAATCAACAGCCTATGGGACGGGTTTAAAGCAATTATTGAGGAGTGTGAAAACTTTTAAAATTTGTAAGGATCCATTGTAACAGGGAAATAAAATGATTAAGAGGCGGAGATTAAAAAGAAATAGTTGAATCATGTTGGAGTAGGGAGAAATTGAACGAGCGTAGTGGGAAATTCAATATAGCGATAACATCAGCTAAGGATAACTTGATGGAAAAATAATTGGCAGCCATATGAAATTTCGGGCAGAATGGAGAGATCTGTACAGATACTTTTAAGTCAGAAACAGGTTCCCAGAAGGACATTCCAGGGATCATTAATGGACAAGAGGAGTGTATATATGAGGACTTACAGAAGTATTGTGAGCAGTATGTAAAGGTTGTTGGATATAAATGTATGCGCACACCAAAGCGGAGCTGGAGCGAAACCTTCAATCCCACCGTCGCTGCAAAGTTCGTCCCTGTCTTCACACTGAAGCGGGAAACAGTAGCTGAAATGAATTTATCTGAAGTGCTTCTGCTTCTAGCAGTTGCTGAGGATGATGAGCGTGCGTTGTCCAGCAATAACATTGCTTTGATAGGCAGACCGTTTTCAAAATAGTTTATTTCAGGCACGACAACAAACGCCTGATTTGAGTAGAGGTGAGCAACAGTACAATGACAGTGTGGATAAGTAGGGAATGCTGTAGAAAAATCATTTTAAATTTGGAAAAAGGAAGATTCAAATAACACTCGGATTTAACAGAGCCTTGAATTTCAGAGACTACTAATTTTTCTTGCAGATTTCTGGTTATTGGAGATTCCTGTTCTGATTGAATTGATATAAGGTTCTTTCCAACACGCAGTTTGCTGTCAGTACATAGACGCATCCATATATCGCTCTATACGCATGCGCTGACTTCGTATTGGTTCCAGGATTGGGTTGTGTTGGAATGGATTCTCGTTCATGAACTCCAAGGAATAGGAGTAACGCATTCCAATGAATGCTGAAATATCAAGGAGTACGTCACAAATAAAGTGGAATGCTGAAATTTTCTCATACTGCCCACATTGTATTTTAATGATGTTCACTTCTTTCATATCGATTTGTAATATCTTGAGCAACTCCTTGGCTAATGCGGAAATGCTGGAAAAATTCATTTTCATTAAAATGAGGAACAGTTTCTTCAGAAAAATACATCGTATTTAAATTATATTTTTTCACCTGGTAGCTTTTGTGCCTTTATAAACTATAGGCCTAATGTAAACAATACATAAATAACTAAAGAAAGATTTAATTACCGTTACCGAAATAATTTTCATTTCTTTTTCTTTTTATGGAAAAATAGAACCCCTTCACTGGATGAAGATTGTGAAAAATCGTCGTCACTATCCATCCTAACCTCAGTAACCAAACAGCTCGTTAATTTATTAATGCTGTGAGCTTGCATACGGGAGATAGTAGGTTCGAATCCCACTATCGGCAACCCTGAATATGGTTTTCCGTGGTTTACCATTTTCACACCAGGCAAATGCTGGGGCTGTACCTTAAGGCCACGGCCGCTTCCAACTCCTAGGCCTTTCCTATCCCATCGTCGCCATAAGACCTATCTGTGTCGGTGCGACGTAAAAGCCCCTAGCAAAAATTTATTAATGGGAGAAGAGTGTGCAATGTGCATAAAAAAACAGCTGATTAAGGAACTCCAAAGAAATCAGCGTACAGCAGGAGGCAATGATAGTGTTTCTGCGCATGTCAGAAATGTACGGCTCAGTACGTGCCTTAGACTGCGGACTAGTTCCGACCGCCAGGGATCGATGCGAAGAGTTAGTTGGAACGCCTGACTGTAGTACACGGACGAGTACATGATCGCAATTTTGACTATGTTGGTAAGGCTTTTTCGTATTGCGCATGAGCAAGGAGACCATGTACTGGTACAGGGACTGTGTCTTTGTGGCCACTTGTCTATGGCGGAACGGAGGACATCCAGGGGGAAATCCGCCACTGTTGATAGTAGGGAACGCTTTAAACTTCCCATTGTGGGGTGTCTCTTCTTGCAGACGATGCCCTCAAGCACTGGTCACAGTCGGTAGTCCAAAGGGCTCAGGTCTGGACTGCTAATGGGCCAATCTTCAATTGAAATGAAGTCTGGGGCATGACGGTGAAGCCACCCTTGAGTTGACCTAGCCTTGTGGGCTGGAGCAGAATCCTGCTGTAAAGTCCAGGGTTGGTTTTGAAACAATGTGCCACTTATAGTCCTATTAAATCAACGTGCGTGTTCTGACAGCTTGCAGCACGTGGCGCCGAGCCGAGGAGTGGGAGTGCTGTGTTGCCACATGATCCGGCTGGAAAGCCTCTTGCACTGTGCTAAGCGCTGCGGAAAATAATATCCATCATGAGAGCGGTGGAATAACATTAAATATTGTTGCTATTATACCAAGGTAGCTCAGCAGTAATTCTATCAGTTCAAATATCTTAAGACATACTCCTCATTCCTCTTCGGCCTTTATCAGTCTATCCCCGGAAGAATTTCATTTTTAGGCAGATTTCAGTAGCAGAATGGCACTTTGACTGGCCTGCCCTCAACATTCTGGGTTGAAATCCTGGTGAGGATGGGAGATGTATCCAATAGATATTTGTATATATAAAGAGGAGAAATTTGTCGGACCCTGTCAGGCATCGGCACAATTTAAAATGCCAGTTGTAATTGAAATTAGAGTTGTGATAGGCAGAAGTCCATCTTTCACAGTGTCGTTTTGAGTGCCTTTAAACTTGCGATCATTAGTCATGAAACCTCTTTTTATTGAAATCCGAGGCAAAGAGCCTTATATAATCTAACCTCAGGTCGTGATTCTTAATTTCTAAAATCTCACATGCTTTGTCTACCTTTGAGAAGGAAGCACAGAAGAAGAAAAATGTATAATTATTTCACGAAACAAAAATAATAAACATTATCAAAATTTCGAAGGGTGCTGGGAACACTCATGTGATGGTCCAGATACATTCACTCCCTCTCTTTCCCCTTCACTATCTTTATAGGGCTCCTTTTCTTTTTAAAAAAAATTTCTGTATTCTATACTCCGTACGTCTCTACTTCTAAATTGACGTTTTAGCAGATTTTGGCTCTGTCTGGTGGTTATGCGCTGAAGCACAGACATCCATCCAATCCCAAGCTGCCATTCATATCGATTTATATCGGCAGAGCACGATCTCGAAACCTAGTTGCCAACTCTAATATTTACATTCACCACGTGGTTAACCTATCTCGTTCAGCGTGTATGGCATTCGGTACGGTTAGCGATCTTTTGCATTTTCCTTCGATATTTACTGTGTTTTTCATGTTGGAGGGTTCCAGTGACTTAGATCAGTAGTGTGTTCCCTTTGTAGGCCATAATCTCCTTCCTGTGCCAGCCATTAGCCATTAGTGACGTTTTTTCCTCATTCCCTTTTATTGTTAATAATATATTCTCTTTTACTGACAGATATTGTTAGAAAGTGTAGTTCTTGTGAATTTGTTTTCAATCCATATTCATTCGTTTTTCTGAGTACTGTATTACAATTTAAAAGGGCTGTTTACAGCGGTTGTATTGCATCAGCTGTTCTCGCAGGCGTAGCGCGCTGGCAACAGAGGGAAGGCGATGCTCATTTGTTTTATGAAACTTCAATTTAGAAGTAAGGCCGTGCGGAGTATAATTACTGTAGCTTAAGATATCTTTAACGTTGCTGCTGTTCTTTCTACAACTTTGTTAACGTCTACCAGTGGCCTCCATTTTCCCTTTCAGCCTCAAAATATTCTCGTATAGGCCAGTCTCCACTGATTAACGTTTAACACCATGTTAAATTTAACATGTTACAATTGACATGTATATTGTGATTGTGTTTTCCAGTTGACTTTGCATGTTAACTCAGAATGTTGAGGTTAACACTTTTAACATGTTGGCGTGTTTTCCGCTCCAAGTCAAGTCAATTCCTTGTTCGTGAGATGTTGGCACAGCTTCGGCAACTTCCTTGCCATTTCCATGTGAACAGATAGCCAAACGACTCAAATGAAGTGCTTCTCGTGAAGTAGGATTATAGTTACAACACACCGCAACACTCATTCTCTTTGTTATAAGCTACAAATACAGTACCGGTATGCACACGTGTCATTCTCTCTGCACTATACTAAAATTTATAGTCGGAAATGGAGTGGAGCAAAATTTTTTGGACTTAATGACATAATAGAAAGGCCTTGTTTGTGGTATGTCTCATCAAAGGAATAGAGATAAAGCGAAGAAAGCCGACAGTTTCCAAAAACTCTAAATTATCTATAATTATTCACGCGAGTGCATCGAAAAAAAAAGAAACTAGCGTCCCTCTGCTCCCAGTACAGTCGAGTATTGCAAAAAGATCAGAAAAGTCGGAATTCGGGGGGGGGGGGGGAGCGGACGAAGTTTATCCTTCAAAGTGGTTTGCTTTTGAAGCAATGAGCAGGATGAGGGGATGAAATGTGTCTAATAAAACTGCATTTGTAAATCATAAGAAGCAACAGTGGCAATAACAAAGGCCAAATCCTCTTCATCTGAGTCCTATTGTCTTTGTTTGAAAATACTGGACACCACCTAAATGTATTACTGGATATTGATATGATAAACTACCTATATATAAACAAAGGAGGTCAAGTTTAACATGTTTATTAAATGTGGACACAATGTTAAATGAAACTGTATTCAACATTTTACATTTAACATGTGGTGTCACCAGTTAACATTTAACACTTTTAACATTTAACATGTTGTTAAATGTTAATCAGTAGAGACCGGCCTTAAGGCGCACGCCATATCGCGAGCTTGACCAAGAATAGCCACGCCTCGTCATCATGCTTGCCTTTTTTTCGAGGGAATGAATTCTTGGTTGCCCACGTTGTTTAGCGGCGCTCTGAATGATTTGCAACATTTTATAGTTCATCAAGTGTCAAGGTGTTAAAATGACACTATACTACACAATACTATACTTAGTCAACTCAAGACCTGAGCGGTCCCTTTGATGTTAGTCAGACTTCTGGTCGGTCGCAGCGCTAAATAGTTCCCTAGGTTTGTTACTTGTTCTTGAAGTCAGGAGATTATTTCAGTTTGGTTAGATATTCGGGTGAACTGACTAAGCTTTGTTCAAGTTCATTCCATTGCTGATAAGTTCGCATAATATTTGTGACGCTGAGAATGGATCCAAGAAAACTGTTGACAATACTGGTTGCAACAGCACATTCAGTATTCATAATGGCTGCCAGCTCTGAGCAACACGTGTGTGATTCTGTGGAGCTTGAGTCCCCGGCGAAATACCGTACTTTAAAGGTAACAAAAGTGGATAAAAATTAAATAGGAAATCTAAACAAATTGTTTTAAACGTTTACAGTAGCCTACGAGATTAGAATCCGCTGTGGAGGATGTGGTGAAAAAGACCGTGCAGCTGACCGGCCCGTAATTTTCAGCTTTATGTCTATCACCCTTTCCTTTATATACAGGGGCTACTATAACAACAAATGCAGAACATTTTTTAACATATGCCCCCCAGACCCCCTTAGCTTGCCCCCAGGCCAATGGTCTAGCCACTAGCCAGACCTAACCCATCCAGCCCAATGGTCTTGTCACTCCCCGGACCTAACCATTCCAGCCCAATGGTCTTGTCACTAAGAATCCATAAGTTGGAAATTCTCTGCCGAGTGTTATGTGACGTCGCCTGAACTGCGCCATGTTGGATCTCTAACCTCACTTTCGCACACCGGGTACGGAAGTTTTGCATGTAATAAACTTACTGGTTCATGGTTTACCGAAACATGTACTATAAATTATTAATTGAAGAGTATCTTGTCATGTAATGATAAAACAATGTTAATTTTTTTCTGACTACAAGCATTGTTGGGTAAATCACCAGAATCGGCATACGTGGAGGTTTTGCAGAATTATTTCTGTACTTTGTCACCCCTGGTCTGACAACACGTGCACTTTTTATATTTCCTGAATATTATTTGTTCTGATGAGTAACAATTCATAAAATGAGTAACTGCCAAAACAACTTAAATTTAGTCTATATAATAAAATAAATTACTATATTCATATTTAATCATTGTGGTACTAGGTAAAAACTCAATATACTTGTTTAATTTAATTTCAAATTAAAACAATTGCAGTTGTGAAAAAAATCTTCAAATTTCAACAAAGTTAATTCTGATAGCATCTTTGAACCTTCTGTGCCAAGAGCCTAAGAATGCAGTGTTAAATAAATCACCAGAATCTGCATACACAGGTTTTTTAATGCAAAATTGAAAGATATAGAAACAAAGTTAAGCGAATTCCTAATTTTTTCCATTGTTAGGTTCTAGTGAGTGACTGGTGCAGTTTGATGTCATCTGTGGGTTAAGATCCACACTTTAGTGAGAGGTGGGACAACTAAACAAATCCCTGCTCAACACTTGTCACCGTTTGTGTTCCTAGAGTACCCACCAGTGCAGGGTTGCTTTCTGTGACCTATCTACCTTGAGACCTGTGTGACTGAAGGGTTGCTATGTATATGATGACTGCAGTATTTGCTAACTGATGTAATGTAATGCTGACACTCTTTACCACCAAGATCTCTGATGCATAGCTGTGAATTACGTTCCAAACTGTGTCCTTGAAGGTTCACTTTGTGCGAGTTTTACTGTAGATAAAATATTTTCATGTTCCAGCCCAAGAAGAAGGTGGGGAAGAAGGTAGCTGCAGCACCACTGGCAGTAAAGAAACCTGAAACGAAAAAGGTGGTTAATCCTCTGTTTGAGAAGAGGACCAGAAACTTTGGCATAGGTACTGTTTAGCCTTTATCTTCATATTTGTTCTTCCATTTGATGTTGCCTTCAGTAATGTGTGAATGCCTTTGACAAATGCTACACAATTCAAGGATCTGTTTGCCATATCCACAGTTACTTTGCTGTTTTACATAACATCTCTTTCTGGTAGAGCCGGGCTGAGTGGCTCAGACGGTTGAGGCGCTGGCCTTCTGACCCCAACTTGGCAGCCAGTCCTGTGGTATTTGAAAGTGCTCAAATACGTCAGCGTCGTGTCGGTAGATTTACTGGCACGTAAAAGAACTCCTGCGGGACTAAATTCCGGCACCTCTGCGTTGCCAAAAACCGTAGTAGTTAGTGGGATGTAAAGCAAATAACATTTAGTTTCTGGTAGGATAATATTTGAAAGTAATTACAATAATAAATTATGCTGTCCTGGGGCCCTTTCCTAAATAATCATTGTCTAATCTTCTGGTAATTTGGAGATAATTTCAGGGAAATATGACCTAATCAGAAGTGACTATCTCAAACATTCAGCAGCTGTTTTTATCTCCAGCCATTAAATGCATTTAACCTTTAGCAGGCTTGTTTAAATAGACTGTTTGCCCAGCAGATTGTTTGCAAAAGAGGAGAGTTTTAAAAGTTTCACACAAATGCTTTAATTCAACTAAACTTTAAATACAGGGTTGAATCTTTATATACAGGGCTGATTTTGCTACTGATTCTGCTTTTCTAATTTGTTTCACACCTACATCTTTATTTCTTAATTCTGTAATGAACTCTCTTGTGGTACTTGATTAACTTTTGACTTATTTCTTGCTCCTGGTGCATAGGGCTTCCGTGAAACACTTCCATCTATTCCTATTGTTGGCTAACATCTGTACTTCGTTCCAAGTCTTTCCCACTGCTAGACATTCCTCTTAGATTGTCTTCTTGCAGGTTGTCTTCAGACGTCTGCGCTTTCTAGCATTCGAGCGCTGTCTTTTCAATGGCTTCAGCTGGCTTCCTTAAAGTATGCCATTTCCAACACCATTTTCTCTCCCTTATCTGTATTTCCATTGGCTGCTGATTAGCTTCTTCCCATAGGTCTTCATTTGAAATAGGCCCTAACGTCCAGCATCTTCTGTTAATGTCTTAGACATTCACAAAGCCTTGCAGTAGTTTAGTTGTCTTCTGGGTAACTTTCCAAGTTTCACAGCTAAAAAGCAGAACGGACTATCATTTGTATTAAAAAGGCGTAGCTTAATCTTTCTATAAATGTTCTCGTTTCTCTATATAGGATACAATTGAACAAAAGCACCACTGGCTTTCCTGATACAGTATACCACGAAAGATACTGAATCTTAAAGGATATGTACGAGGGTCATAAATGTCAGTTTCTGCATATGGGAGATCTTACTGTGTCAATAGATGCGACCTCAGCAGTTGACAGGGCTGTATTCTTTCAAGAAATCTACTTCATTTCCTGTATGAAATCTTATTTACAGTGAATCAATAACAGTATCAAAAAGGTAGAAATTTACTGTTATTGATTCACTGTATTCTTTCCCTGATGCTTTTCCTACTAGTGTTTAATAGTGTGCTGAGGAGAGTGTATTGAGGTCAGAAAAGGGGGATCCAGTGGGGCTTACAAGATAGAAGACCTTGTTTTTTGCAGATGACATCTGCCCACTGGTTCAACGGTTTAGAGGTACGGAAGAGAAGGTTAAGTGGTCGAAGGGGGAATTGTCGGACTTGCACGTTGAATAAAATAAATCGTAGATGTATACGTGCCACTTTTCTTTTATTCACAGCCTTATTTTATTCTTTTATTTAGTTTCGAAACGTAGACCTTCTTTCTGCTGGTTCAGTCGATAAGATAGAGCGCTCGCGTAGTACAGTGTTAGCTGACGATACTTTAGAAGAATTGTATGCCGATGATCGTTCAAATGGATTATAGTGATTTAGAAGTAGTGGAAACTGAATGTAAGACTGATAGAAGTGATATTCATGCCCCTACACGCCATAATTTACATAGTGTGCTCGTTTATTCAAGTGACTTTGACTACAACGATGTAAACATTGATGATGTATTAAGAATTGACAATGAAGACAGTTTTTAAGGACAGATTCACGAAGATTTACAACTTAAATGATAAAATCTTTACTATAGGCTTGATATATATATAAGTATAATATATAGCCTTTTGGGCTGTGGAAATACGTAGAAATCCTAACAGTTTCGACAGGTACACTGGCTACAATACCTGGTTGCCAGCCATTAAGGATTTACGTAAGTAGTTCCCTTCTCTGTCCCTTTACTATTGGTTTTTCAGTGTTCTCCTCATTGCCAGATGTACATTCCAGGCTTGTCGGTCATAGCTTAATATGTGCGTACACCTCTTATGTTATGTGACCCTTGCAGACTGATTCTGATGGTTCCGTCAGCTTCCGCTTCGAACGCTAGGGCTGTACTGCGTCCGGAGAGCCATCTGGTGATGAATGAACGTACCATTACTACTAAGGTTAAGTTACAAGGAGATTCCACCTTCCAATACTTGTTAATTTCCTATAGCTAGTTTATCATTTACATGATATAATCTAGCTTAATCTCTAGGTGTATACAAATTAGAACATTTCATTCCGATTATGGAACATTCAGCTTATAGATTTCACAAAAAATGGCAGGACAATTAAAACACATGTCATTATGTTTATGAAATAAAATGTTCATTCATGTTGGGTTAAAATTTCCAGGAAGTCAATGTCCATGTAACTAATAAAATTGGTGTAAGGGGTCTTCTTTATGCTGGAGAAGTGTATGCTTGTTGATCTTGATGATAAAATTGAGAATGTAAGAGATTTTCTAAAAATATGATTGATTCTTGGGGGAACTCTTGAAACAACCGTAGTTGAAGTTGAGCTTTGAAGTTACCGTTAAAATGAGTCTGAAACAAGAAATTAAGTTACTGAGACATTTCTTAAAGGAGAAAACTTTGTGAGAATGTGTGTTGGTGAGGTATATAAATATATATGAAATTGTTTACCGGTCGTGTTGTATTTAGCGTCCTTCCTTACGCCGTGTCGTCAACTGACTTGAGTACTGTGTTAGTGTGTGAGGAGCTTGCCATAGGCAAGGAGAAGCGGAAGGACAGGTGGGGGAAGCAGGGGAATGCTGTGTGGGGTGGAGCTAACTGAGAAGTGGTGTTGTGATAGGCGAGGGGAAACTGTTTTATGCACCATTTTTGGAATAAAGTGGCAAAATAGTAGCCATCCCCTGAAGGGGATCATAGATTTGTCAATGACCCATGTTTCTTGTGGCTCATTTACGTACTTTAAATCCGTATTGAGCTTCAGAACAAGAGGTGCAATTTTATAAAACTTGTCTTGACCTTGGTTCGCTTCACTGTTGAAATGCCAGAAACGCAAAATCAGTAAGAACTTGTCCCGCTTCATTTTATAAGATTCTTTCTTGACCGATAATGATGTAGTTTGGGAAGCTGCTAAGCCCATATCAATAAGCCTAAGAACATTTTCATGTCAGCACAGTTGATATTGGTTCATTGAGTGAATCTACTCCTACTTGAACATTTCCCTTGCAACAGATTCCTTGTATTTTCATCAATCTCACGTATCATATTGATATTGTCAGTAACTATCGCACAATAGAAATCAACTGGTTGAGATTTAGAACTCTGAGAAAATTTTAAACGTGTGCTATGTGTGAACAAAGATTTTCTGCAAACCTGAGAATGTTCCCCAGTAATTGACACTGCATGTCATCGCACGGTGCACTACTGTCCAATTCTGACTGAAAAAGTGACCTCGCATTGCAAATATGAAATGTCAACATCACTTGATTCAGCACTTGAACCATTTTCGAGTTCTATCGCTCTACCGGTAATTATGGCTTACTTGACACAGAAATGCATGTAACATCAATTAAATTCTTGTCACAAAACTGTAAATTATAGGGAATTTGTTGAAAGGCGTGTACCCCCACGCTTTCTCTGTTGCATTGCCAGCCTAATAACCATGTTACCCCAATAGGGAGACACAAATTTTGAACATAAATTATGCCTTTATCATCTACGAATGAAATTACGCACGTTCTTAGCCCACTACAACCTAAAATTAATGTATAACTTTTCTGCAGTTGCCTAATCACGCAAAAAGCAAATGTACACGTCAATGTTAAAGTTTACAAATGCGTTAACATGTTAAAAGTGTGTTGTAAAATTATTATTTTTTGAAAAACTTCAAAATTTGACCTAATTATTACATATATAGTTTTATCATGGGTATACCTTTGTGAGAATATTCAGCCAATTTCTAATAAAAATACTTTTATGCAATTCATGATATAATACTTTATGAGATTTACAAATTTTTATAATATTATGCACACTCTGGTTAAATACACAATCTCTTCTTTACTTTGTACACTTGTCAGTCGATAAATTATTCTCTTGTTAAAACGTTGCGTGTTTTAATAATCTTTCTTATACTTGTGGCAATATCACAACAGCGCTCGAGTTCCACAGCCAAAATAGTGCGTCAAGTTACAGCACTAAGGAATCTCCATGACTGTTGCTAGGCGGCAAAAACACAACAGATAACTTTACTTCTGTGCTAAGACTGACAAGATTCAGAAGGGTTAACAAACTGCACATTCCTGTACTCCAAATATTAAAGCAGTAAATCTTGTGCAAAATTAATGTTGCATTTAATGTGTGTTAAGTGTAAGTACGTGATCATATCATTAATTCATCATCCACATACTTATCAATCTTTATACTATTGGAGGTAAACAGATGTATAAACAAGCAAGATATCAAGCATCACAAAGCGGCAGAGTGCAGAGCTGATGTCATTCGTTCATTCGAATCAGACCATCGGCGATTCTATGAATTAGCGCTCTCCAAGTTGTCCTTTCCACACTACCTCCGTTAGTTATTCCAGGGTGAGGGTGGTGTCTGTTTTAATGGTGTCGTAAGACAGTCCTCTGGCGAGCTGGCCTTCTTGTTCTGCTGATTATTCCTAGCAAGATTTCTTTTTCCAATGAATCTGATCGCATAATGTGGCCAAAATATGCTAGTCTCAGCCTAATAATCATACCAACTAGTGCGTCGAAAGAAATATTTTTATAATACTTCACTGATATTTCTAGAGAGTAAAAGCTTCAGTCTTTCCGATGATATTACGTATGCTGCTGTCGTGCAGCAGGATTTGAAGATACAGGCCAAAGAAAAACTTGGCCAACAGATCCCACCTCTAGCATTTTTAGCAGCTCGCATGGCCGATAGATTAGCCGCCTGCACTATAAAGCCGGCATTACACTTACCGAGTACTCGACTAATGTGATAAGTAGTCAGTACTCGGCCTAGTAGCGAGCGAGTGATTTGGGCGAGACAGTGGATAGAAACGTGGCCCAACTGCTCGGCCGAATTAGTAACCCCACTACCTGCCCACTCACCTTGGCGCTTCACTCGCTCTTCAGTCATTGTAATCAGTCAAGTCAATTTTGAAGTAGTCGTGTGTTGTCTGGCGCGCCATGATTTGATTTTTTCAGTGGCAATGGCTAAATGGAGTAGTGAAACAACGTTAAAATTCATTCATTAGCACAAAACACACGAATGTTTATGGGACTTCAAATCTGCTGTGTACAAAGACAGCAACATGCGTGATGCTGCTTATCACAAGTTGGTAAAAGCATGAATTTACCTGACTTTGGTGTACCAGATGTAAAAAATTAAACTAAAAGCTTGCGATCGACATACAACCAAGAAAAGAGAAAATCGAAGATTCTAGTAAGTCTGGTCCCGCACCCTTTAAACGTTTCAATGCACTGACTCGTCCACTGTCTCTTCATCTTGTAATCACATCTATTTCTCAATAAGTTACTGGGCCGAGTAACAAAGCGAGTGACTCGGCCCAGTACTTGGTAGGTGTAATTCCGGCTTAAGAGTTAACTGTACCTGTATCATGAAAACATTTATAACCCCCAGTAAAGTTTTGATATGTGTTTTCATATGTGAAGTGCCTTTCTGAAATTTAAACAGACGCGAGTATATATAAACTAACCTGATATCAATGATTCACTCTCCACATCTGGTGTATCACATTGTTACTTAATTTCGGTACTTAGCATAAAAATGAAGTAATCCTTTATTTCAGTCTTTATTTCTAATGAGGTAATAACTGTTATCCGCCACATTATTTACGCATTTATTACAAAAACGTTCTCCTTAGTTTCAAAGTTTGTTTACAGAACACTAGTTAATGGGTATCACTAATAGACTCCCATAATCGCTTTTGAATGTAAACTAGAGCGCTTGCCAGTGCACGTAGCATAAATTAGATACCAAAGATTATGAATCTCATTCTATATCATCACTGGAGTGCATAAATATCGATAATGGAAAAAGTAACTCCCGCTAAATCACTCGTAACGGATACATCACTGGAAGTGTTTTCGTAACTAAAGGATAATACAAGGTTTAATCTAGGAATTTTTAAGGGTCGTAAAAATCTGTCGAAGCGGGGTTCTCGCTATATGCTGTATTGGCTGTGGCAGACTTCTGCTTTATTCATGGTGGAAAGATTGCTGTGCATATGATGACTATTGTATTTGCTAACTGATTTGGTTATGCTGACAACCATTACCACCAAGATCTCTGATGCATAGCAATTAATTCCTTATTTCTAAGCAACATTTGCATATTTTTTTTGTTTTGTACTTTTGACTCAACCTACAGACGTGTCAAATCCCCTGATTTAAGTGGAAGATTTCGACCAATGGGACTCAAACCGGCTAACCATGGTGTCAGACAGTTTAGACTTCAATGCCTTAATGATCATGGCCACCAGGCAGGCTAATTTCATTAAATTATGCTGTCTTACTAAATATTATAGCATTATTTCATGAAATGCTATCTCACTAAATATTCAGATGCGCAGGTCGCCTATACGGCGTCATCTCGAAAGTCTTGCACCTTCCCTCAGTGGAGGTCACAGGCCATTATTATTATTATTATTATTATTATTATTATTATTATTATTATTATCATTATTTTTATTAACAGGAAGGAAACTGTTAACCTAATTCATCAGTGTGCCATGAAGTCTCACAGCAACAGCATTAAGCAGAACTATTCCCGCTTGTGGGTTGGACGTTATATAAATCAGAGGTGATAAATAATACAAAAGCTGTTGAGATTTTACCCCTTTTGAGAGACACTTTGCTTTGGCATGTAAAAGAACTGCGGGGAAAAAATTCTGGCATCTCCAAAAGCTGTAAAAGTAGTTTGTGGAATGTAAACACGAATAACATTCTTAAAAAGCACTTTAATGCACTAGTATTGGTTGATAATTGAAACACAGGAGCTTCAACTGGAGCTATACTAATTTGGATAACAGAAGGTAAATCCGGTACAGATGCCGCATACATTGTAGCATACCTGCCAACTTTCCCGATTTAGGTGGGAAACTCCAGATTTTTGAGTTCCCGCCTCCCGATTATTCTTTATTTATCCAGATTTTAGCTTATTATTTTTTGGTGAACTTCAAACATTTGTTTTCAAATCCCACCATTTCAGCTTTATAGACCAGTGGCCGGAAGTCCTTCGCTCATTGGCTGCTTTAAAATAAAATATTGATGTTTGTTATTACGAGAAATGCGCGCGAATGTGCCATGTTTATTGAAACCTGTATATCGCGATGCGTGTATAGATTGTCAATCTTTCGTTCTCACGTGCTATATTCTTGTTCGTTTACATCAGCCCACTCGATTCGTGACACTAGTTGCTAGATTTGGAGTCTCTTTGGTGATTTAGTGACAGAATTTCAAAGATAGCGACCAGTGACTTTTCTAGAGTTTTTAGGAGCCATTTGAAGACAATTCAGGCAAATTTTAATTTATTACCTACTTGATAAAAATAGCATTGCGCTTCGCAAAATTGCGCGGGCGCGCGATGCTATATAGGCCTACTAATCTACGTGTTTGCTAAGTAATGGCATTCACTTGCACGACTGATTCACACGTGTGGAGGCTTGTCAGAGACCGATCACCTCACTCACATACTTCCTGTGAGGGAAAAGAGATGTATAATTTTTAGCCTTGTAGCAACAGTCGGATTTTGAGACAAAAAAATATTATGTATACTATAGTACTCCTGTATTGTGTAAGACATGTAGAATAAGCAGTTTTGACCTATTGTATCTCTGTATTTCTCCTAATTTTCATATCAAAATCTCATGATTTTGGATTTGTAAAGTTGGCAGGTATGCTGTAGGCAGAGGTTCCCATTGTTATACTGAGTCAACTCAAGACCTAAGCGGTCCCTTTGTTAGCCAGACTTCTGGTCAGTGAAGAGGCTTCCGCAGCGGTAAATAGATACAATGATTGTTGCTTGTTGCTGCAGTCAGGAGCTTCCCTCAGTTTGATTAGATATTCTGGTGAACTAACTTGACCGGTTCAACATTTTTTCCTGTAAAAAATATGGAAAATATTTCACAAGTTGTATGTTATTTGGGTTCGTTACCAACTCTTATATATCATACACAGCTGGCTGGGAATAGTTATTGTTTTCGGTGGTGTATGTAGCAAAACAATTATTTAACATGAGTTTGATATTTCATTGCATTGTGTACTTTTAAGCTTTGTTAGAGTTCATTCCACTGTTGGCAATACTGGCTGCAGTAGCATGTTCAATATTCATAATGGCTGCCAGCTATGAACAACACGTGGGTGATGCTGTGACGCTTAAGTCCCAAGTGAAATACTTTAAAGCTAATAAAAATGGGGGGAGGAATGAAGTAGGAAGTCTTAAACAAATTGTTATGGACGTTTACAGTAGACCGAGATGAGAATCCGCTGTGGAAAAAGTGGTGAGAAAAACCTCACAGCTGACCGGCGTTTCTACGTGCATTGTTTACACGGCTCGTGTTGAATTTAAAGGAATTTGTATGTTTTCTTTCTTGGTAAGCCTCCATGGCTGACGGCAGTGTGTCGGCCTCTCACCGCTGGATACCGTGGTTCATATCCCGGTCACTCTATGAGAGATTTGTGCTGGACAAAGCAGAGGTGGGGATAGGTTTTTCTTCGGGTACTCAGGTTTTCCCTGTCTTTCATTCCAGCAACACTCTCCATTCTCATTTCATAGCATCTATCAGTCATTACTAAATCACTTTGGGAGTGGCGGACCCCATCATACTAATAGCCTATATGATTCATTCATTACATCTGACCCGTTCAGTGACTAGAAAACAGGTTGTAAAGGTTTCGTTCGTATGTTTTCTTGTGGACCATATCATATATGCTGGCCTGTGGTTGTTTATATAATATGTTGTGAGGGTTTCTGACGATACGTCTCCCTAAACTCGCTGAAAATTTAGTTTTAAGAAAGTGTCTGAATTATGTAAACAAGCAATCAAGGCGATAAGGATAGTGAAACAAAACTAAGCTGCATGCCAGATTCATGCGACAGGAAACGTTTGTTCTTTTGACTTCGTCAGTAGGCCTATGTGTCAGCTCAGTTTGAACTATGCACTCGCTGTAAGTAAAATAGGAAGGGCCTTAACATGGTATGGGTATAGGATCCTTGGTGTACTCGAAATAATAATAATAATAATAATAATACTTTGTACTTTATTTTCGTAACTGCCCTCTTTTGGCAGAAATGTTGAGTGGATCACGAGTTCATTTTTACCTTCCGAATGAAGACTAGAATATTTACAACATTCCTAGAAACACTGTATTTTGCAATCCCACTCATAGGTGGGTTTTCAGCTTGAACTGTAAGAAACTGCCACTGACAGTCGTTGCACGAGAGAGGAATCGTATACTTATGTTGTCATAATTTTCGTTGTAAGTCTTTGTGTCTCAAATTGCATTATGAAATAAAAATTAACCTTGCTTCTCCTGCCTCGGTATTCGTCAGTAATCTCTAGTTTTTACATGGTCAATAAAGGAATAAATAATTATGGTACGTAATCAGAGTACAAGTATGTGAAAGGAAGTGATTTGATAATGCATTAGTTGAGAATGAAGTACTTGTCAGATAGAAGCACAACGTTAATAATAAGCTGGTTGTGGCAGAGAACAGACGGGAATTGGGAACAGGGGACATGCTCACATGCGAAAGGATACTTATCCTCAGCTCTTGAGTTGTCTTTCAGTATAGATGGCATTGTGTATGGTTTTTCAGTGTGTAAGGAAGAACTACTGTCTGCGTGTGTGATGAAAGTTGCTCGTATATTACGCCAATTATAGCCGATAACTTGTGGAGAGTACATGTTTCCTCCTGACAGTTTTTCCTTTTGTTCATGTATTGTGTATTTAGTTTCAAATGCTTCAATTAGCCATTTCTAGTACAGCAGAAGTCAGAAGCATAACTCTAATTGATAGTAAGCTTATTTTTGGCAATGTTGGCCTTGAGGTATCTACCTGATAGTTGGGTGAGTAAACTCCCAGTAGAATATAACTTCATGCAAAATTGTGGCCATTCAACAGCTTGAAAACATAGTACCTGCACTGCTTTTTATTGCTGTTTCTTTTCTGCTGTCATAATGCGTACCTGTGTTTCTCGCTACTCGCTTGCTGTCCCCTATTCTATGTGAAATTTTATGATGATTTAAACATGCATGTTAGTCGCCTAGTCTGTTTCATTTGTCAGATCAGTGTTACTCTCCCATTAAAATCACATGTTCATACCTGGATATCAAATTCGGGAGCGCTTCCTCTAGGTCTGTGCTGCTGAAGTAACAGGTGATCTGTAGTACATATGAGTGGAGGTTGAAGGATCGTTTCTTTTGTTGAGTACTGTAGTTTCTCCCTTAGCAGCTTGTAGTTGCTGTTTGGTAAACGAACACTGATGACATGCTTTTCTTTTTGTTAATCATGTGCATCCTCTGCACTTAACAGTTCGGTGTTCATATTAGCACGGAACTGGCTTGTTCTTCCTCACCATGCTCAATTGAAAAATCGCAGCTACACACAATACAAAATGAGATTTTGAGGAACGCCATAAACCAGGGCCATTCTCTCAAGTATTTTTCCCTAAATTTTGGAACTATTTTTGGTTTATTACTAGCATCACTAATAGGGATGTATAGAACTAGCACCGATAGAGCGCACTGCTGTTTTACTGGGTAAGCGCAATCCGCTCTTCATTTGTCTCCTGTGTACTCATGCCGCTAAATATCCACGAATTTAACTTGCTTAAATTGTTATTTTCGTGACTGTCGAGCTGTTGCAATGTTCCTCTTTGAAAATATCAGGGAAGCCCATTTTCGTTTCACCAGTTTCCACAAAATAAAGAAATGAGGAAGAAATTGTTACAAGCTATTAGAAGGAAAAATTTCAGTGAGAAGAATCTGACCGAAAATATTAAAGGGTGTTCCCATTATTTTCAACCCAGTGATTTCACGAAAACTTTGTTGGGTAAGTGTGATTTACGAAGAGAAATAATTCCTACTTTCTACCTATAAACTGATTAGGCATTTTGATAACCACCGAATTCATGCGTTTATTTTTAAAGGTGAGAGAGCAAGATTAAAACCGGGCGCTGTTCCATCGCTTTTTCTGTCGACCACGAACACAACAAAAACAATGAAGAGGCCATACACCAGAAATTTGCCTGATTACCACGATAAGCCTACACTATCGGAATATGCAGAAATAAACTCCCTTGAAGTACGGGAAGAAATCGTGAATATACCCGAAGAAGTGAATGTTATATTTGTGACTCCCATTTTCAAAGACATCAGCACTCAAAAATACTGCAGGTAATTTGGTTGTTGAGCAAACAATGCGTAATCGTAATGCCATATTGCTTTATAGAGGGTTTGTAGACGTACAACATTGTAATTTGGTTTTTGCTGTTCTGGGAGAAAACAGATACAATTTACAGATATTCCCTCTTGAAACCAGACTGTGTTTCTTCTTGACTAAGGACAACAAATCTGACAAAGAACTAGGCCTTAAACTCGGAATCCATAAAACTACTCTTGGGAGAATATTTAATGTTTGGATTAATTTCATGTACTTCAAATTTAAAGAGTTGAACATTTGGCCTGATAGAGAAAATGTCCTTGAAAACAGCCCCCTTGCTTTTAGACAGAAATACCCCTTGACTAGAGTTATATCTGGTGCAACTGAGATTGTACATAGCAAAACTTGTTCCAAGGGCAAACATTCCACTTTCATAGGGCTAACTGGCCTCAAACGTTTGGTAGGGGGATGCAGAAAAGTTTATAAATTTTGGCTGCATGTTTCTGAACACTAAATAATACCAGTCTTGGGAAGTGCTCTAATGTGTAGCTTACAGCAGCAATATGCTTACATCATGCCTTGGGGCCTGCTCCAGCAAAACGTTCACATTCCCTTCCTATAATATCACCAGGTAATCCTAAAATAAGCTTCACATCATAGGTCTTATGTTTTGTGTACACGGATTTCACAGTACTGCATTTTAGAATTTCACCCGATTGAAATTAACCTTTTATAAACAAAACAAACTTTCCACTGGAAAAGTCTGTATCCAACATAACACTGATTTGTAGTTGGAAACAGGTGTTCCATCTATTTCCGATTTTCTAAATGCGAAATAATCCATCAGATGCAAATTTGTGATAGTGATCTTCACCTTATGGCTGATGGTCAAATATTCAAAGGAACCGGCACTGGGAAACTCAAGAATATTCACATGCCTTTGGTGGTGGACAGAGGCTGTATCTGCAGTTTCATGTAAGCCATCAACCTTAAAAATTACACGAATCGAAGTGTATAAGCAAGGGGAGCAAGTTGCGTGTTTAAATATTTATTTATGATTTAAGTCTTGTGGAGGTACATTTATATATTTATCAATGTACAATACTCAAGTAATTGTAATCTTTAGGAAAAGGCATGCTGACTCCTATTCATTATTTGGATAATAAAGCGTGTTAGAATTTTCCAATTACCGCTGTACTAATTCTTCCTTCCTCCCACGAGTTTTAGCGTTTCTGGTCGGTAGCTCATTTTGCAGCTGTTTAAGGCTTAAACGCTGAAAATCGTCCGTAATATACCAGGGGATATACCCATACAATTTATTAATATAGTCTTGGAGTAAAATTGAGAAGATACAATCGGCTTTAGCTCAAAAAAGTCGGTCACGTTCTATACATTACTCGCAGCTGACTGGGAGAAACATAAGACGATCGCCTTGCGCTTACCCAGTAGTACACGAGCGCTATCTGGCGCGAACTTTCTCTGCCTACATCCCTATTACGGTAACGTCACAACACGTATTTTCCTGCATTTTGTAACACGATTAGCGTGTATCCTAGAAATTGTTAATTTGGCAACCAGAATAATGGTTTGCAGAAGAGGAACCGCAATTCATTTAATTTATACTGAGAAATCTAAAAATAATAATCTGCTGATTCAAGCTGTAATGGCATTCCTTGTGTATCCTTTTGAGCACTTCATACACTTGGATTAAAAAATCAACAAAAAATTGTAATTTGTGGTGTGGTGAGTGATTCGTAAAGGCATAATTGTGATGGGTAATTCGTATTATTACGATTGAATCGTAATAGTTGGCATCTCTGCTAATATATTACTTGGCTCGATTGTGTCAACATCCTTTAATTGTGGTTGCTTCCTTTTCTGCAAACCATTATTTTGAATGTCGTCCAAAAGGAACAATGAACTATATCAGTCGCTGTCATAATGTTGGGTCCTTGAGTGATAATTACTTAAGGAGCTGATGGCTATAAGCAGCTGGGAGAGGCAGGGAATACGTTCAGGATGGCATTCTCTGTCTCAGCCGAGATAAGTAATTATTCACTTGGCCAGGGCTAAAGTGCTCTGTACAAATAGTGCTATTAACACAGGTGGCCGGTTTTTCCTCTTAACTGCCTTCGTCCACAGGGCCTGACGGTCTGGATTCCTTGGGAACCTACGCCAATCTATATTTTGAAACAATGATGTTCTCTCCATGAAAATATAAACATGTGTATCTACGTTTAATATTTACTAGCCTATGAGGAGAAAACTTACAAATGAAAAGCAATGCCGTTTTTTCCTGCTTGTGTTGGTTCTATTGTTGCACACACACACACACACAAAACAAACTTCCATTATAAAAAAATTACGTTAACTCAACTTCTGCTTGCAAACAAAATTAAGCTGGGGGACCAAGAAATAAAAATTGTAGAAAAAGTTAAATATATAGGTAAAATAATCACATACAATCTGAACGAGAAACAGCATGGCAAATTTGAATAGATAAACTGGTTACAGCACAGCATGTTTCCAAGAATACATATAATAAAGTGTCTCTCAGTAGCAACCAAACTGAAACACTGAAAGTCACCCAGCCACAAATTACATATGCATGTGAAACATATTCAAAACAACAAGCATAGTTGCAATAGAGTACTCAAGTTAGAAAGGAGAATAGTGAGAACCTGTTTAATCTGGATCTGCCCAAGATTTTATTTTTTGAGAATCAACTTGTAAATTTTAGCGTTGGATAATGTGCATATTAAAATCCCGGAAAAGCTGTAATTTTATTTATTCGACACATCATTTCCGAGAAAAGGCCCATGCCATGTAAGGCACGCTGGGTGGTAGTGCAGTCTTTTGTTTCACATACGGGAATTTGAATGTTATTCTGCATTTGGTGTACATGTATGCTTTTATCCAATTCTTTCTTTCGTAAATCATCAGTATACAAGTTTTTCTTAAATATTTGCATATATTACAAAAATAATGTTGTTCAAGAACTATTAAAAATACCTGGATGTGTGATTTTTGGTGCTAGGGATGATTTTATAGGGGTTGTAAATGACCCGAGTTGTTAATTGTACGAGGAAATGAATTTACATTTTAAATAATAATGCTAAAATCTCACAAGCTTCCCAAATCACGTGTTACATCTTGAGGCAGTCTGTATGAGGAATTATAGTAGCGGTATGTACAGAGATAAGTCACCTGTTCATGCGTGTACTGCACTAACTGTGATGTTCTGAAAGGCAAGTACACAACACTTATTACCTTTGTGCATGTGATAACCAGTAAAACAGTCTACACATAAATATTCATTGTGCTTCTTCAAAAAGTTGAAGACTTACAGAAGGTGTAAGTTGAAGATTTACAGAAGGTGTCTGTTTTTCACCCGCCTCCCTCCTGAATCATAACCCACTCCTCAATGTACCTCGATAACTTCACAATTGTTCACAAAATGGAAGAGTATGGTTCAGAGAATATTATATTTCATAATACTTTTTGATATAACTGAATGCAGAAAGGGTGAGATGCAAAGAAGCAAATGCATTGATGGCATTGCAGTTACATTAATATAATGTATTTTACAATAAATTCCTTGTCATAAGTTTCAAAAAATAAAGTCTGAAATATTTCCATTCTGTTGTGATGATCTGTATATTTTGAGATTTGCAAAATGTGATCTTTAAAACGAGCTTTTTAATACTGAACAGATATAATTTACATGTTCAGTTATTATGTGGATTCTAGCAGATAAAATACTACAGAAATGTGGTTCTTATATTTTAGGCCAAGATATCCAGCCTGCACGTGACCTGAGTCGTTTTGTGAGGTGGCCAAAATATATTCGTATCCAACGTCAGAAGGCAGTGCTACAGCGGAGACTGAAGGTGCCTCCTCCTATAAACCAATTTACCCAAACACTGGATAAACAGACAGGTATTATAGTGTTTCTATTTGAAAATGGGTATCAGCCTTGACAATAACACAGAACACCATTGGTGGAAAGATGGTTATTATAACAGAGCATTGTTCAAAAATATATTTTGGCATATTTCTCTAACTACTGTTTTCAAGCTCACGCTCGCTCTAGTTCATACATATTTTCTGTCTGTTGATATACAGTAGAAGTCCGCTGTATCGAGTACGGCACATAATGAGAACCCTGCTATAACGGCAATTTTTGTCTGTCCCTTCAAAATTCAGATTTTAAATTGTGTATTATCCTTTGGTTACAGCGGGAGCCCTATCACCGACACATCCGTTTTAGCGAGCGATGTTTTGCGTTACCATTGTTTATGCACGCCAGTCATTGTTGCATTTGATCAGTCACCAGCGGCATCGCTTCCTCACCATGTCCCACAGAGAGTTCTCCTGTCAACATTTGAAGGCGATGTTGGAGTCGATTAGTAATACCCATCGACTGCTGTTCTTTAAAGAAAATTTGAAATGAAAAGAGAATAACACATTTTCGTAATGAATGTGTAAATATTACCATTTAGACTTTCACGGCCCGTGTAACTATTCATTGAGGTATATTTTGGGCTTATGCCGTGTCATTACTTGTAAATTCGAAACACGTGTGTTCACAATTAATTACAAGGCATAAGCCCAAAATATACCTCAATGAATAAATGTGCAAATAAATTGGCCAATAGCAATATTGTTAATTATTTAAAAATAAAGGCTGAAGTAAACAATCTCTTACTTTTAATGTTATATACTGAAATTAAGTAAGAATATGATACACCTCAAGATAATGGCAGAGTACATCACTGATTTCAGAGGATAGTTTATATTTTTCTCGCGTAGTTAAACTTCAGAAAGGCTCCTCCCATTTAAATTTTAGTGAGGAAGTTGTTATTTCTGTACATAAGTTTGAAATTGTGTGTTCATGGTGCATATACAGTTAGGTTAGGTGATGCCGTTTGAAGAAGAAAACTGACATGTTTGCCACAGAGGTCTCTGGGGTGATACCGTATTTCTCCAAATCCAAGATGACAATTTTGTTCTCAGCATCTCACGTGAAAAAGGCTCGTCTTCCATTCGCAGCCTAACAGTAATGAACACCACTGGCAACTACGTTACCACGTTGAGACTCCCCCCGCATGCACACACAAAACTCGTTGACAAACGACAGTCTTTATTATACATCGCTAGCTGCGGCGACCGATTGTACAGTGCCTGTGTGTAACGCCACTGGATCTCGGGAAATTCTCTTCGCCTCTACACAATCTTTCCTCAAATATGCTGAATGGCATCAAATAAGGCGAGCCTTCGAATTCTAAGAAAGGCCATAGCTACTCAGTAGCAGAGTTATAACGTGTCTACTGTACCTGATGCTTAGTAAAATGTTTTATAGATAGCAGGAATATTTTCGTGATGGATCGCCGTACTGTAAAGATATGTGCAACAGGTTTTGCCGGCAAATTTTCAACGGGTTCTGGTCGATATTTTGATCCCAATTTTAAGTTAATGGTTATTAAACACTCGGAACTGTGGAATAATCATGCAGCCGCAAGGAAATACGATAAAGGCCTAACTAAAGCCAATATTTGGCGTCAGCGTGAAGACAAAGTTAGCTTTAAAATCCGTACTATACAAAAAACGCGTCCGGTGGTCCGCAACATGGACGCTTTAAATAAGTCTTAGATGAAATTGTGAGGTTTGTGCACCAAAAACGCAAGGGCGGAATTGCCATACCTCGGCGCAATAAACTTGTTCGTTGACCTTCAACGTCCGCGATTGGGCTTATACATCGCTAGCCGCTGAAGTTTGCCGAAGCTGGCAAGTGAGACGTACATGTAGCGGCAGCCAGTTATATCTGACGCTGAGTGAAAGTAACAGTTTTATAGTAAGGAAGAATATTTTCTTGATGGATCGTCGTGTTGTAGAGACTTGTGGAATGGGTATTGCCGGCATATTTTCAACAGGTTCTCTTCGATATTATGGTGCCAATTTAAAGTTAATGGTTATTAAACATGCTGAAATAAAGAATAATTGTGCGCCACAAAATAACTATAATTAGCCATTGTTCGGCATCTAAAAATAGTGTAAAATGCGTAATGTATAAGAAAGGCATTCACATGAGTTTACAACGCACTTTGTAAGACTGATTCATACCTGCCAAGAATCTGGTTTTTCCGTAAAATGCACGGATTTTGTGTGTGTTTTACGGTTGTACGAATGAACAAAGTTGTTCGGATTTTGAATATCCGCGCTTGGTTTCGCTTTCTGCGGTCAAATCGGATTTGTTTGACTTTCGATAGTAGCTGGTAATACAAGATGCAGTGTTTGAAATTCTGCTGGTAAATGTATAATCACATTATCGATTATCACCGTGCTTTTGTCATCTGTTCTACCTCAACTGCTACTTCATTCAATGAGATGTTCTCAGACAAACAGTAAGCTGCGATTTTGAAGAACAGAAATCCGTGAAAATTCTAATGTTTAATTCGGCAAACAGACATCCCCCGAACCGTTGGAATTAACCAAGGAAAGTTAAAATACTCGACCCAATCGGGACTCCTTGAACCAAAGGCCAACACATGCTAAGCATTTAGCTCCTACTATACATACTGGTATCAAAATATTGTGACCATGATATAGGTCTACGAGATGAAAATAAAAACTGAGTTTTACGCAGTTTCATCACATTGCTTTACACATTTTGTAATAATTGAAAACCTTTAAGTTCAGTTCTCTTACTGCAAATTAAAGATGTACGTGGATATTACGGCGATAACCTGTATTTAGGAAAAGATTCCGTTGACCCTTTGCGAACGATAGGTTATATACCCAACACGGCGCAGCTCACCCAGCTCAGCTCAGACGACGTCACCGAGGTTATAAATTCAACACGGTGTGTCTCAAACGATGTCACAGCAGCTTGTGCGAAGCTGCCAACTTAGGAACTTGTTACAAGACTAGGCTATGAGAAAAGATTATTGGTCTGGCTTGGTTAGGTCAGACTTTTCAAGACTATTGGGCAGAGGGCAACAAAGCGGTCAACAGGCCTCTAACATCCCACACACTCCACAAGGTACGACACGATTAATCACCCTGCGACTAATTAAAATGTATCTGGCACACTGCGCGATTTCCTCTTTTTTCAAGTTGGCAGGCTTAGCCAGCCTATACCAACACAGAAAATGGTGACTAATTTGAGTTTTACTCTTAAGTTTTAATTCTTGTAAATAAGAAAACTTCTAGGGGTCGGTTAGTGGGTCGAGGAGAAGCGTTGGCACCAGGAAGCTCGTGAGGTTGTGCGTGAATGACCTGCGCACAGCACTCCAGCCTACAGGATGCTTCTTCTAGACTAACTCCAAATCGCACGTACATTCTCGCGTAACAGGTTACTGCTGTTATATGCTGAGAGTATTGAGTTGTCCCTCTAAATTCAAAAAACTTTTGCATATATTTTTCTAACGTATGATTGATCAATGCAGGAAAATTGTGACTGAGGACAAATAATTTTTCGACGATCGATGTGATAAAACGATAGTTCCGAGAAACTATAGATGCGGGGAAATTTAACGTCGGTTTATGTGGAACATTTTTGGGACCGAATAAATTCAATGATGAATACAGGAAAACGACAGTTCCAGGAACGATGCATCGCGGTTCTATTGTATTTTACTTGTATTAGTATTGTTTATAATTCTTCCCCCCCCTCGGCGTCCCTTTTCATTATGTCTCGACTGTTACGCATGTGTGTGGTGTTAAAGTTTCCGCTTAAGGCTCTTCTCGATTTCTCTTTTTGAAAGTTGGCAGGTATGCTGATTTAAATTTTTTGAAGGAAAAAGTGGGGGTCATCTTGGATTCGGAGAAATAGGGTACTGTAATTTTTTGAGAATGAAATTAAACGTACACTTTCACGTAGTATCAGATTTCGAACAATAAAAAACAAGTAAGCTGTAGTGTGGATGTTATCCGCGAAAATGCAAGTTTTGAACAAACCAATTGCAGTTTCATACTGATTTTAATGTGTATGGTGGTTTTGCCAACTTTTACAAGAAAAATCGGATATAACAATCTGTTATAGTGAGTAAATTTTTTGATGTTATGAATCATTGCTATAACGGACTTCTACTGTATATATTATTACTGTATTCTGAATGAAAGGTCTCAATTGCACGAGTTATCTTTTATCTGTTCTTTCCTTACTTTTGCCAACATTTTTTCTTCAGTAAACAGTGATGTTTAAAAAGATTCTTAGCTTGGATTCATTGTGCAAAGTTATCAATATGATCTGTAACAGACGATGGTCAGGGCACCAGAATAAAAAATATATTGCGCAGTAGTCTTGTATGGAATAGTGTGATGACCAATAACAAAAAATGTAGAGTACCAGTTACGTGTTACTTCGTGGAGTTGCGTATGTTGCAATGGTCATCTCGTGCCTTGACTCCATTCTGAATGCTGTCATCCGATGGAAAATTGGCATTGTCCCAACTAAGAAAATGCAAGAGAACACAATTCTCCAATTCTCTGGAGTGGTACATTGATAATGGTATGGCCATGTCTGGTGTGCTTCACCGAATTCCATGGTTAATGGTGCTTGCCATTAGGTGTTAATCAAAGACATAATCAGACAGGCAGATCCACACAACAATGGTAAGACACTGTTATGCTTATGTAAAGCTTCTGCAGTTAAAATCACACACATTTCATCAAGCAAAATGCCATTCTAGGGTCCAAAAAGCAGACACCGTACTGAGTGGTACGATGTCTGCTCTATCTGGTAGCTAAAAGTGTACACTTCATACAGTTCATTGTTCAGACATTTGTTTTAAACATGGTTTCACAGAAAATGAATTTTTAACAAACACAAACTCCTCACATCTTTAATTTGAAGTTTTGCATCAAGTGACTAACCGTCATTTATGAGTCTGAATTACACACATTTCATGAAGTATACTGTTATGTAGATTGTTCTTGAACATTATAGTGCAATTCTAACATTTAAAACCTTCAATTTAGTCCAAATTTCAGGCATTTGTGAAAGAGGTCTTTAGACGAACATGGTCAGTGTAACACATGCACATTATAGAAACCTTTTATTTAAATAAGGCAATAACATACGTTAAAAAGTACTATATTCTATACTGCACTGAAATTTTTAAAGTCTAATTGAGTCACTAAATGACAGTTTTGTTGGTTAGTCAAATGATGCAAAACAAAAAACGAAAGAACCCGAAATACAGCATGAGATGACCCTGCACCATTATTTCTCCTTACTGCAATACATTTTAAATGTCTACATTAACAAGACAAGTCGGTGTTCTTCATTTTCATATATAATACTTTACATTTCCTGGAGAAACAATAATTGATATGAAGGATTTTGCATTTGAGCAAGTATCTCGATCTATTTTTGGTGCTTGGTCAAAAGATGCATAACACCATCCTATTTTTAGTGTTACAAAGAAGAACCATTGCTCCAGTTACTACTACTCCTGTGGAGAGAGGGGTTGTAATAGGGTTGAGAGCTGTATACGTGCTCAAACTGACACAAGAGATTATTTGAGGAGATATGCAAACATGAGCATGTGCACAATTAAAAGAAAGAATTGAGAGACAGTATGAAACGTTTCTTACAGAATAAGCAAAATTTAAATTCACCATACCATGTAAGCACACCTGAACACATCCCATCATAACAGCCTGTTGAAATGCATGGTTCAGAGCAAACACAAACTTCTCCACGTACAGGTTTCTTGTGAAGAACTGCCAGACCAAATGGCCAATACTGACTGCTGATTTGAGTTGCATTATTTCCAGTGTACTGAAGGCCAGACATTCCTGCGCTCAGTAGCTGTTAAGTTTGACTTCCAGGCTAATATTAATAATTATTATATCACTGTGGTAAGGTGGTAAAATGGATGAAGAATATGGTCTTGTGGAGACTTGGCAAACGAGGGTACCAAGAAAAGGAAGAACAATGCACCGGCCATGCAGTTGGCGGGGTGGGGGCACAGCTGTGAGCGCTTGCATTCAGGAGATAGAGGGTTTGAACCCCACTGTCGGTAGCCCTGAAGATGGTTTTTTGTGGTTTCCCATCTTCACACCAGGCAAAAACTGGGGCTGTAGCTTAATTAGGCTACAGCTGCTACTCCTAGCCCTTTCCTATCTCATCGTTGCCATGTCATGTATGACCTTGAAAACATTTTCTTAACCAAGAAATAGAGGGAGTCCCAAGTTTTAAGAGGTGTGCAACTAAGAGGCTACAGAGGTGGCTACAAGTACTGTGGAACTTCGTAGGGCATTCCTTATTAACATGTTTTCCTGCTTAGCACATCATAAAATGAAAGTTCTAATTCTCATAGTATAAAATCCAATATGTCTTCTTTATTGCGTCACGAATTTTAGCTATTACCGCTTAGTATGATCACATTTTTCCTAACCCTGAAACTGTTATTTGTCATCCCTTCTGAAAGAAACTTTATTTCCAACTCCGGTAGGCACATTTACCACAGTTGCATGGTTATAGAAAAAAGACCTGAAATTCGTGAACTTCAGGATAAGTTGCACCTTTGGGGAGCAAGCAGTTTGCCTCAGGAATGTTCAGTTTTGATTGCCGGTTATCAGCGAGGTTACACAGTGAGCCTATTTGTGCTTGTATTTTGCATTCCATTCAGAAGTTCAAAATGTATTTTTTGTTGAGTGGTACAGTGAAGTGTAGCGAATATTTTTCGCCTGATACTGTAGCATATATCTGGATTAGGAACATAACCGCATGAAATTGATTTGTGATAGCATAGTTATGGATACGATAAAGGTCGTGTAATTCCTTGCTGATTAAGACAAAATAAGATTCTGTCGGAAAGTGGACTGGCGCCCACATCTTAAAGCGCACAGAGTTTATTAAAAATGGCAGCCTAAGTCATTCCTCCCAGTCGCACATGGGCATGTGCAACCTCCAATACACTGTCTAAAGAGTTTGACCAGAAAATGTTTAATAACCCTCTGCTCTGAAATAAAAGGCTTTTACTAACATTTCTTTTAGAGTGATCTGCAGTAATACTTTGATATTTTTATTGGCCGCTGTGCATAATGTTTTCAGTGTTAATTATATGTATTTACATTTAAAAGTATATTGTGAGTGCAGGACTACTTTTGATTTTCTGTTGGTATCATCTTCAGCTGCTAAATGTATCATGAACATAAATATATCGCATATCTTGAGTTCTTTCAAGATTCACTTTCATGCCTCCTCATAATAGTTGCAGCGATTTACACAGAGCATTGTTTAATCAAAATTCACATGCACCGATCTGTGTCTAATAATCACAATAGCACTTGTCACCATTTGGTTAGAAAACTGTACAGGATCTGCCATGTCAGTCAGATATACATAAATTGGTCAAATGTTAGATCGGAGTCTGTGATACAATATGGATTCAGTTCAGTGACGCTGTTACTTTCAGTAAAACAGAACTGAACTTGTCCTATTTTAAGAACAGATGTACTCTGGTATAGAAGTTCTTGTCTATAGTGAACCCTTGAACTTACCATTCCATCGTTGGTCGGCCACGGCTGCTACAGTAGAACAATATAGAACTCTTAAATAATGGGTTGTTGCGGGAATAAATTCGGTCACGATCTTAACCAAACGATGGGGTTCAGAAGAGAGCCTAACTACTTGAAATGAGGAGCAAATAAATATGTGCTTACTAACTTTTATTAAAATCGAAATGACACGACATTATTATTTTAATATAAATCCTTGAAATAAAAAAATTATAAATTATTTATTATTGAATGTTTCAAACGCAGTCACATTGCATGGCGTTGATTTCTCACAATATCGAAGAGTTGCTTTGGAGAAATTAGTACATTAGTGGACAGCGAAACTGAAAAATTGAAAAAGGAAAGACCTGAAAACCGGGCACCTATTACTCCAAACGAGAACTGAGAATTAATCCACACGATCCGTGGAAAATCTGACTTTCAACAAGTAGAATGCCTGATTTCCTCTCAATTAAGGTTATCCACCAGTCGAATACCCTTTACGGATACGTAACACCCGCCGAACCAAATTGACTATCAGTTGCTTTGGATAGGTTGCGAAATATTATGGGAAAGCATGGTGTTCACTAAGAGTTAACAGCATCATTCACAATTGAAATAAAATTCCACCATGTATTTGTCATTCATGACACCCTTAAGTGATATTATAATCCCGATGCTAAATGTGCATCACCCAAACAGCTGTTCGGAAGGAACCAACAACATGATCCGCGAGGATCTTACGTTACGTTGTTCTAAAGGAACAAAACTGCGAAATGCAGCAAACACTTATTCATCACGCATTTAGGAGAAATGCCAAACACTGAAGTTAATTAAAAAGTGGTAAATCACTTGAAAAGTATTATTATCAAACCGATTTTCAGGTTAGAAATGGTTTTGTTACGCTTAATAAATTTACCAGTCCACATCGAAAAATACTACAACTTTAAGGAATTCTTTCCTTTGAAAAACAATGACTACCATTACAGATCCATCTACTTATTGTTTGTCCCAACACACTACCTATAAAGTGATTACTTAATCGAATTCAACTACGAATAAAATGAAAGTACGACAAAGATTGAAAATAAAACAGAGATGGCAACTATTACGATTCAATCGTAATAATTACGAATTACCCATCACAATTACGCCTTTACGAATCGCACACCTCAAATTACGATTTTTTGTTGATTTTCAAATCTAAATGTATGAGGTGTTCAAAAGTACAGACAAGGAATGCCTTTACAGCTTTAATTCTCAGAATATTATTTTCGGATTTCTCGGTAATCATTTATACCCCTTTCCATCCCTCATTTGAGAATATATCGAGTTTTCTCCCGCCGAACTCGGTGTGTGCTTACATTACCGGAGAAATCTGCACCTGTGAAGCGGTATATCTTGCGGAGCTGTTGTCTTTGTTCGTCACATGACCAGACTTCCTTGAAATATGCGAGTTGTTTTGCCTTTGTTTTGGCGACGAAGTGGTGAGAAACTCCGTTTCATTGTGGATACTACGTGCGTGACTGTTGAAATATTTATTGCGATTTTGGTTGCCAAATTTACATATATTGCTCTTGTAGGATATATGCTAATCGTGTGTTACAAAATGCAAAAGGTTTGAAATAATGAAGCAATTTATTGTGCAGGAAAATAGGTGTGGTGACGTTACCGTGATTAGTGATGCTAGTAATAAACCAAAAGTAGTTCAAAAATTTAGGGAGGAATACTCGAAAGAATAGCCCTGTTTATTGTGTTCCTCAAAATCTCATTCACGCGTGTTTTTGTAGTGTGTGTAGCTGCGAATTTTCAGTTGTGTATGGTGACGAAGAACAAGACTGAGTTCTGTGCTAATATGAACACCGGGTTATGTAGCGCATACTGTACCTATCTACGAAATGTCACTGTAATATTTGCCCTAAATGGAACATAATTGTTTTTACATAAATAAACTCGAAAATATGCGGTAAAATAAGAAATAGTACGAAATGATTTACTTGAAGAGAATGATATGGATACATACTTTACTACCTTACAACTATTTTTTTTCTGCTACGTCGCAGCGCTTCCGTATGTGTCTTTTTGTCTAACACTTTGTCTTTGCTCACTGAAGTTGTTTGTATAAATTAGGTACGTTTTCTTCATGTTGCTCATTCGTTTTGTGCCCTAACTCATTCATAAATGATATATTTATTGGTCCAGGGATCGTGCTATTTTCCTTTCAACAAAAAAGTAATATATTTATTTTGCTGTTTGAACTGCCCGCGCTAGTCATATGGACAAAGATAATGAGAATTCACAGACATAGCACTCCCATTCGTCATTGCTAGCCCTGGACCTCAAGAAAGAAACAAATGACGGCACGAGAAGCGGAATAGAACATAAGTGAGTCCTGTCTAAAGCCCGTAAGAACGTATACATATTTCTCTAGTAACGACGGTATTGCTTAATTTACAGCAGATTTTTCACTTCATTTTCACTTCATGATTATGTTCCATTTGGGACAAATATTACAGTGCCATTTCGTAGATAGGTATGCGCTACATAACCCGAACTGTTAAGTGCTCTGTTGGTGCAGAGGAAGCACACGATATCAAACGGAATAGCATGTCACCAGTGTACGTTTACCAAACAGCAACTACAAGCTGCTAAGGGCAGCAAATACAGTACTCAACAAAAGAAATGATCCTTCAATCTATCTCAGATATGTACTGCAGATCACCTGTTACTTTAGCGGGTAAGAATCATTCACTCTTTATATGTCAGTCTTTGAATATCTAGTTGAATTGTATGTTATTCATTAATTTTTCAATGATATGTACGTTAGTAAGATCTCGAAGAAAGAAAATTCTACGGCCGCCTCGCCCGTCACCCCCCCCCCCCCTCGTGCCCGAACGGCTACATTACGAATTGCCTTTCTTGAAAGTTGGCATCTCTGATAAAATGATATTACTGGCTGACGAATCGAAACCGCATTCGCAACTCAAGTCTCACACTAATACAGTTGAGTGTCAATATGCACGCTATCAAAATGAAACGGACGTCAGAACGACAAAACAATTAAGTCCGTAAAATAAAATAACATATCGAAGTCATTAAAACTCAACATGCATGGAGAATTACAGTGAAATATTTAATCTCCATCAGGTCGATATCCAATATTTGGGCAACCCTCATTCGCCGATAGCGGCCCCGTTATCTGACGGAACGCCTTCCAGCTGTTGGAGCTACGCACTAGTTGGCCTCATTATTATCGATCTAACCCTCTTCATATTTTACTGTAGATGCTACATTCGCCCAGGTCACTTCGCAAAAACAAAAGAAACATCTAATCTGAGACTTGAGTATGTACAGCTGACATCCCAGACCTATCGTCGGGCTCACTTAAAATCTGTACATCCTAACACTAATCTCTATGTACACGATACCTTCCAAATTCTATCGTCGGGCGTGAACTAGGACGTCTCATCATCAGTAACTCCAAGGATAACATGTGACGTCCTAAATCTATGGTCGGGCGTAAAAATGGGTCGTACTACGCATCCTCTAGCATATCAGGCGAACTAACAATTTCAAACCAACTCTTGACATTTCAATACACATGGAACCACGTCTCTTACTATTAAAAAAAAGTCGGAAAATGCAGTAAGTCTCCATCTCGTTGCAATACGTGAACTCGAAAATAAATATACGTGACGAACAATTCTCCAACTCAAACACAATCTCAGCCTGTGCAATGAAGTTTTTAGGGAAGCAATGATAATTCCCAACACACGTCTACCATTTAGTGGATGTATTCAAAATAATAATCACTAACGCATTAGAAACGATGAAATCGCATACCGTCAATTCCAAATATTTATATCAATGACATATCCAGTGAAACGAAATTCAATACAACACCAACCATGTATTCTAAATGCTCTTTTATCCTTGAGGTCACATTATCTTAATATTCATACGGGCTTTACGTAACTAGTCACTTGACTTTTACTACCAAGATTTTTAACCTTTACTAGAGTCGTTTTCACTTGGGATCTTACTAGAAATCTACGGTGCCTCACACAGTAGTCGTCTCAAATTTCAGATTGGTAGCGGAATACTCTACAGCCTGTCACAATACAGCCTGTTTCCCAAATACTTCCTCAGCAAACATAGTCTGTCTCAAACTCATTCTCCTCGCCTTATCCCAGAGGTATCACTTAAAATCCAGGCTTCCTTTCACCTTCAATATTCCTATCCCTCTCATCTCCACATATATAAATTCTTCGCTCTCAATCCATTTTTCTTATATTTCCAAGACCCTTTTCATATTTCAATCCTCTAGTGAAAACAACAACCATTATAAAATACACCTCTTTATTTTACTATTACTACGACTTTCGGACCTCGAGAATCCAAGAACACACCGCGATTTTTCGTATCATTGATATACACGATGTCCCAAAATTTTACTTCCCATGAATAAATATAACTCTATCGAATTTCACTGAAATTTTCTAAATGCCTGTGATCCTTGTAAAATATACTGGTTAAATGCACTTTTAACATAGAAAAGTTCCTTTATCCCGCACTAGATATTATTATTATTGTTATTATCGACAAACATTTCTGAATTCAACTGATATTTGAAATTAAGACATTCGCCACGACTATTTTACCATTATAGCTTTCCTAATTTTCCTCACTTTGGACAATATCTCATAGAACATTAACACCAGATTTAAACGTTGCATTTTACAGTTTCTTGACGTGAAATTTACAAACTAATATTTTCACATGCTGACCAAAATTATAACGCTTTTCGCCTGATAATTGCAAATATCAACCTGACAATCATCTTGAAAAATTTGTTGGGACAGAGCAATAAAATCTAACTACAACATAATACAAATATAGACACCTGCAAAATGGAGTCATCCTCAGTATTCTGGCTACATTGTCGCCAGATGACCTCGTGCCTTTAGCCGTACATTGGTACAAATAACATCATCTCCAACATATCACTCTTACAAACACTGCCTTTTTCACACGATATTAAATTACAACACAAATCACGCCCTTTCCTCGTTATAATTTGTACCCTGAACCTCCCTCGTTCTGCAGTCAACTGCGACTGTCTGCTTTCTTCCCAGAGTTGTCTCTCTCTGTCACCCACAGCACACCAGGTGTTCAACAGATAACGAAATCAGAACTACTCTGACTAGCTTCCCAACTCTCTTACCACTTTCAAACGCACATGAGGTGATACAATAAAATTTGCTGTGTACCTTAACAGATGCCTATACTTTCACAGTTTGTCAGCAAAAGTTCAGAAATTTTCTGTCACCTTCCCTTTCTAACCGAATATGTGGACCTCAGCCACGAACATGTACTAAGTTGTTTGTAGATCAATCTGGTACAATTTTCTGCTGACGGCGGGCGTAAGCTACCGCCGCTTCAAAAACCAGATCGACACTGATAAAATATGCAGTGGGGGGGTTCCTTTTAGTCTTATGAGGGACACTACACACACTACTAAGCTTGATTGCGTAATCTGCTAATTTCGCGTCCAATAGACCGATTTTTATGAGACTTGTCCCAGAATTCCGGACAGGTTTGTAATAATTTTAGATGTTAATCTCAATTTTACCACACTCGCAACAGGTGAAATAAATTATTTCTGCCCGGGCGTTTCGCGGGTTTTCTTCATCCATTGACCTTGGCACGTGGAGCTAGTCCACTGATCTGACGCTGACTTGTACTTAAGCTTAACTGCATTTATATTTACCCTGGGGGTTCTGTCTTCACGTAGGGTTTCAGAATAATTTAGATTATTTATTTCTTTATTTACTGTATTGCCAAAATCCCTCGTTACGCAGAATTCCTGAATTTAAAGAATTATCGGGCACTCGAAGTCCGCCGAGGTGTCACGGTATTTCACGAGCTTGCCGCGGGTGAGATCGTTCCCACGCGACATCGAAACTTTAGGAGCGCAACATGGCTGCCCTCAAAAATAAAAGTAGCTTGTTGATTTGAAATAAATATTGAGAAAAATAAATATTTTTCTCATCGTAGAATTATGGGTTCAATAGAACCTCCCTTAAATAAGTTGGTATAATTTAACTTATTGTGAGCTGTTGATATTTGATGGCGTAATATGGGATATCCTTTACATCCCGAGGTGGTTGCTTGTTACCCTGTTGAATTAAGACCCGCGGGGGTGCGTGGCTCAGTCAGTTGCGACGCTGGCATTCTGACCCGAACTTGGCAGTTTCGATCCTGGCTCAGTCCGGTGGTATTTGAAGGTGCTCAAATATGTCAGCCTCGTGTCTAGATTTACTGGCACGTGAAAGAACTCCTGTGGGATTAAATTCTGTCACGTAGGAGTCTCTGAAAACCTTGCAAATAGTGGGGCGTAAAGCCAATAACATTACGAATCAAGAACTTTTGTCACTTACCATACACAATGAAATAGGCTTCAACGGATATTTTAGTACTTAATATTAGCAAGGCTAAATGTACAAACCTCTTCTTAAAATATAATTCTAACATTGTGCATCTAAGAATTCAGAGATATTATAAAATGTATTTTCTATTAAACAGTCATTCAAATTCCTTTTAAAATTGCTGTAAGAATTGAACCATGCAGAATGTGGTAATTTATTAAATCTTAAACTGATTTTATGTGAGTAGTTTTGACAGCCTTGGAATTGGGATGTCAGTGTCTGCTTTGTCCAGAGTATCATGAAGGTGAATGTTTTCCCTAGTACTGAATTTATCCTGATTTTACAACAGCCTATTGGATGAAAACCAATGCCTTGCAGTTGCAAGAGCTTCCTGGGACATCTAATGCAAACGTAAGATGCTCTGGTGTTTTGTAATTGAAGTTCTATCGTCCGCATAAGATATAAGAGCATGAGCTGAGACATTGTGCATAGAGTTTGCTATTTTTAGCATTTGCGATAAGTGTGAAATACGTCGAAACTTTGTCGGTGTATGTGCCTTCATCTTATATGACCCATACGAGTGGTTTTTAGCGATTTTGAATTCGCGATAAAATGCGAAATTTGTTCAGAGTGCGAAATTATGCAATTTATGCGAAATAGATGTGAAACTCTGTTTTATACAAAATGAAAGTATATCTTTTGAAAAACGATGCATTTTTCTAAAAAATAAGATGTATGTTGTTGTTTATTTCAGGAGAAAGAATTATTACGGCGCCCATTGCGATAGTAAGGCGGTAACATACTTTGATGGACACTTTCATTCTGGTGCATGGAACATTTATAAGTTAATTATCACTGTTAGCAGGTCAGAGAGATTTATTCTGTTTTTGCAGCCTACCCGATTGATGTCAGATGATACCTGAAGCTATTTTCTCTGTGTACATAGTAACTCTGAGCTGAAGTACGGAAAATAAAAAGCACCTCTGTTTCCCGCTCGTTGTAAACAATCGTGGTGGCATCCAAGCGCGGCATGGACGAGGTTATTCGTAACTGGCTTGAAAATAGTGATGTTGAAAGTAGAAATGATTCTCTGGAGAGTTAAAATACTTCTTCAAATGACAGTGATGAAAGTGATTCTGATTTCAGTTCTGAGATGATAGTGCCAATTGAAACTACGTGACAAAACCAGAATACAAGAGCGGATGAAAAGCCTAGTAAAAAATTATACTTGGAATTATGATCTTGTCGACAATAAGCCTGTTTCTGTAACATGCAAACCACTTCCTGAAATTCACTCTATAGTGAGGAGGGGGTTGGGAAATAGCGAATCCGAAAGAAATGGACGTAGGGATTGAATTTCTAACCTCACAGCTCTGGGATCACGTTACTAAGGAAGCCAATGCCTATGCTTCTATATTTCTTGCTAATTTATCTGCTTCCCTTGAAACCACTAATACTTAACGAACAAAAACATTAGTTTCCTTTTACTATTGATGAGCTAAAAGCTCACTTTGCTCTGTGTATTTATGTATGTGATCAGTCAAATTTATGTTAAAGAGATGAAAAAATACATAAATGGTATGTAAGGGAATATTTCCTGTCACAAGTAATGGTGGGCCAAAGTGTTAAATCATTCAATATGTGGAATATCTTTCACTGGCCAAAGAGCACTGCAAAGAACAATCAAACAGCAAGTACACTTTCAAGCACACACGTTCATTCTTTTTGTGTTGGCCCTTGATCATAGTCGGTTATTCTTGACGTTTGTGTTGAGCAGTAGTTACTATTTTAAAGTACGGTAGCGATTTATTTTATTGTGTGGTAGCCATGGGTAGAAGCGAAGTGACGATCAAACAGCATGCCGAGAGTCAAATCGGGACATTTTTATGTAAGCGATATGCAATCAAAGACTTGAGGAAAAAAAACGTTTTGCAGTCTTTCCTTTGCCTTGGCAGCACTGCTGTGCATTTGGGCCTCCACGAACAGTGTCGATGTAGAATTTTTTAGCAAGTACAAGATAAATAGTAACAGATAGGCAGTATTGAATGAAGGACACCGTTTAAACAATTATCATGTTGTACTTCATTCATCATTGAAATTCCTGTTTCTTGTAGGTGTGTTGTACTGTGATAAATACGTTCAGAATAGTATTTTTCACTTTGAAATTGTGTTTGTAAATTTGTAAATAGGCATATTCGTGTGTGTGCGTTAATACTTCTTGCAGTCCTATGTTGATGTTTCTTATTTTCTATAGTGAATTCAAAGGTTGTGGGCTCGAATCACACTGGTGTCCGGTTGGCTATTTTTGTTCTGTACTTAACATCTCTTCAACACGTACTAATTGTACATAACACGACCTAATAGGTTGAAAGTCTGTTTCGATTAGCAAATTATGCCTATTTTTAACCAATTTGCTACAAAACGCTAAATTTTAGAAATTCAGATGCTACAAGATGCTAAATTTGAAATTCAAAACTCTAAATTTCTTATTTTTAAATGCTGTAAACACGAACTCTAATTGTGCAGTAAATCATGGATGGCCAGAATGAATAAAAACAGACCAAGGACAGAGCCCTGTGGCACACCAGTTGTAACTTTCTTAAAAGTGGAATCCCTATTTTTAATAGACACAAACTGGTATCTGTTATTTAAGTATGACTTAATTGTGTGCAATGAGGAATACTCTACACCATACATCTCCAGCTTTGCAAGTAAAATTTCATGATTAATACACTCAAAAGCTTTCTTTGCTGGCGGGACCTAGTATTTACAGTGCACTACGTCTTCTCTGGTATGGGCGAGAGCAATCTTGTTACTTTCATTGATCTGTCTCAGCTTTATCCTTGGCTTTGACAAAATGAAAGTGACTGAGGTATGAGTGATGCTAGTAATGCCATTCCTTCTGCAGCCAGTCCCTGCTATGAATGGTGTGAAAATATTGCTCATAGGGTCGGTTGGTGCATGCATTTCAGTGGGCTTGGCTGACGGATATGTAATAGCAACTTCTGGCTCGGTGAGGAAAGCAACGGGGAAACTACCTCACTCATTTCCCTAGTACGCCTCTTCAGTGATGCCTAGGCCATCTATGACAGCTGATAGCGGAGCTGTTGAGGATCCAACCAGCCTTCGGGCTGACGACTAAACATACATACACTTTGATCACAATAGCAAAGAGGTGGCTTGCTAGTTTTCAAAAGCTGTACTATCTGATTAACACTTTAGTAGTTGGTACAACCATTGCATACCAACAGGTCCAGCACCCTTCATCATTTCCACTGATTTCATCCATCCCCGTTGCTTTTCCCATCTTCAGCATTGTTATATCATCCTGTGTTGTTGAGTCCTCACACTGTATTGCTTCTGTCTCCCCTGTACACTTGTTCACATTCAATAGCTTAATAAAATAATACTTCCATCTTCTCTTCTGGTCCTTTTTCACTAGCTTTTTGATAACTCTTTCTGTCCTCTTACTTCTGGGTCCATACAGCATGCTTTTGCTGACTTTTACTTCCATTTTTTGTGTAAATTCTCCCCAACTCTTCTTCTACCACGTTCTTAATGTACAACTATGTTAGCAGGGTACTGACCCCAGTTTGAAAGACAGAATTGTTGAGGAATAAGACTGGACTAAGACAGGGGAGTGTGCTGTCACCTCTTTTGTTTATTATGGCCAGGAGCAAAATTATAAAAGAAACAAAGGAAGCCTATGTAGATAAAGTAGAACCTCGATAATTCGAAATCGGTTAATTCAAAATCTCTCCTAATTCGAAGCAGCTCTCGTTCCCGGAAACATGAGGTACGGTTTTCCATGTTACTTAAATAATTCGTAATTCGAAGAACAATGTCATTCCTGTTACCGAAATGCAGACTTTTAATTCGAAACTGCCTTTATATTTTGAAAAAAAAAAAAAGTGTTTTACAGAGTAATTCAAATACTAAATTTCTCCGCGTCATGTAAGAACACTTCTTCTGAAGCGTGAAGGGGTAACTTTGTGACTTTCACCTACTTCGGCGTGTCTACAGTGTGCTTCACATCTGGTATGTTCTAGTGGAATCGTAATAATTTTGTATTTGGCGTTTTAAGGACCCCACAATATCACGTAGGCCTAGCAGGCAGTGTGCGGAGAGGTAGAATCTGAAAACATTGGTGATACCGACAGTAGGCGAAATAGCGTGGCTTATAGCCCATAATCAATTCGTACGCACCAAACAATTTTGTCAAAGCCGATGAAACTGCATTGTTTGTTTGTTTTATTTTTTGAAATGGTGAGGCCAAACAAACTTATGGTTTAAAAGGAGAGGATTGCCAGCCGGGAAATCTACCGTAAGTTACTATGTTGCTATACAGTAGACACGGAAACGAGTGACTTCCTTTCCCTGTCATAGGAAAGTTCGATAAGCCGCAATGTTTCAAGGGCATAGAGTACTTTTCGTCCAAGCACAAGGCATCTAAAATGCATTCAGTACAGTAATCCAATGAATAAAGCACTTTCACAGGGGAGCCAGTATAGATTTCTCCTCGTCTTTCAATCATGTTTTCTCTTTTGATTTCATTGCGTGAGGTTATGTTTGGCGATGACTTCCAAGTGCATTATTTAAATACTGTAAATGCACCTTGTTGGATACATTTTGGAAATAGTTTTTTCCATGGTAGTTCAGAGCTTTAAACTGTGAATCAAGGTTAATTGCATGCAGTAGCGGGTCTTAGAATATAGTATTGTGACGCCACAAGAGTTGGCATTTCCGAAGTACGTGTTGGCGGTTAATTCAAAATCACGTAATTCGAAGTCCAATTTTTGCATCCCAACGACTTCGAATTAACGAGGTTTTACTGTACTGCTATTTGCAGATGATGTGATCTGGGGAAAGAACAGCAAACAAGTGCAACAACTAAATGTACTGAACGAAAAAATTGAAGTATGGCAGGTTATCATAAGGTAATAAGTATAAAAGCTGTCCATTTCCCTGAGAAATTTCTCTCCTATCTTCGCGTACACTTCCGCTTTATTCATTTTATTGTGGTACTCTACAGAGCTCCCTGAGTAAAGGAGAGATGTGCTTAATACTGCAGCAGTTAATACACACGCAACATCCCCCGGCCAAGAAGCCATTTTTGTTGTTTACATTTCTACATATCGCAGCATGCCTTGGGATTTAGTGCGCACTGTTAATACTCGAATTGCAATGGTCAATTCTGTCAGTCTTTGATCGACAGGACATGAATTGAGTTTCAACACACAACTCTTTATAATACAGTCGAACCCCCCTTCTGCAGACACCGTCGGTTCCGAGGAAAAATGTCCGTTACGCGAGGTGTCCACTAAAACATGTTAGTAAAAATAATCGAACATTTTAACAGCAAAGAACATCCACCTTAAATATAAGCATACATATCTTTTATATTATTCTAAGTCATTTCAGTGTTGGTAATTCATAGTTATTAACTGCGATATTCTCGTAAACGGAATAAAGTCTGTTAAATGATTCCATAGTGTTCTCCGTACTCGCGGTCCAGCGTGACACACAAATTCTTTATCTGTTTAAGCATATTTAGTCCCTGCTTCATTGACAGAATTTCTTGTTCTTCCGCCTCGCCGTTGTCATTTTTCGTTCCTGATTCGGGCTCTGTAAAACAAGTTTTATTCAAACTGGTCCTTTTGTACGACTAATGAAGGCTGCTATGGAAAGCTACAAATATGTATGAAGTGCAGTGAATTAAAAGAATTAAAGCTGTCTGTCACAAGAAGGAAATGAATGAGGAGTTGAGGTACAAACATGGACCTTCGAAACATGGAACACACAATTACTGTATAACTTGATAACACAGAAAGCTTACCGTAAAGTGCGTCCTGGAGTAGGGATTGCCAGTCGCCCTCGAGATCGTCACAGAAAGGAATGTTCTCTTCGGCTTCAATATCATATGTCAATCCAGCTGTCGTTGCTTAAGTCTGAAGTTCATCATATTCATTTCAACTCTACCTCTGCTTGTTCTTCAACTGTAGAATTAGTGATGCCGCATTTTACAAAGCATTTCCTGATTATGGTTTCGCTGACTGCATCCCGGGCTGCCTTTGTCCACGAAACTGCATCGCCAACATTGATCATCTTCAAAATAAAAAACTGAGTCTGCTTCATCCATGTGTGCCACTAACGACCGTAAAACCTTCATATGATAGTCTAATTTGAATGATTGAATGATTGAATGATTCCTTGATCCAATGGCTGAAGATAAGTGCTATTGGGTGGAAGGAACAAGAGTTTTAGATTTGAAAGCCGTATTTCTAGATGACGTGTAGCATTATCTAGCAATAAGATCACGTTACAGTTTCTGGCCGTCATCTTTGAATCCAAAGCTAGGAGCCAATTCTTGAATTGTTGACTTCATCCATGCCTTTTTATTCGCATGCCATTTGACACCAAGACAATTTAAGTCCATTAACTTACGGTACTGTTAGGCTGCGAATGCAAGACAACCCTTGATTTTTCACTTACCGATTATTATTAGAGGATTTTCCTTTTAACAGAGTGCGTTACAACAAAACATGGTGGTGATTCTTTTGACATTTTCCCATCCTTGCAACTTTCATTCGGCAAAGTTAGTGACTTCCTCGGGATCCCCCTATAGAACAGACCAGTTTCATCAACATTCAAAATGTTTCAGTTCGTAACTATTCAAAATGTCTGGTAACCTATCAATCCACTACTTCAGTCGGACACATCACCATCTTCTCCACAGACTGTTTTGAAGCATACGTTGTGACGTTTTCTAAAACAATCTAACCAACCATTGCTAGGTACAAAATTCTCAACTTTCAGATTATTTGTGGTTTCTCAAGCTTTTTCTTGTAACATTGGTCCACTCATGCACAGTTTCTTCACTCGAGCACACTTGAACCACTCATACTGCAACGTTCACTTGTGAAAAAACTAACTCTCGCTTTCTTTTTACTCCTCGATTCCTGTTTTCTTCCCACTCCTTTAAAATTTCAGTTCTATTCTTCACAATAGTGTTGGAGATTTCCTGCAATTGAATTTTTTGGCAAGCTTTCTCACTGAAAGTCCCTTGTCACTCTCTATAATCACATTTCTTCTTGCCTCGAGATCTAAACACGTTTGTCCCTTGTTACTCATGCTTAACAGACAACTGAAATGATACAGTATATCTGTCTCACTAATTAGTGCCTGTACTGTCTTTTCCTTCTCAAGTTGACTACCTGAGCTCAACCTTATAGCGACAATCCGAGTTATGAAGAGAATGATGCAAGAAGGGAAGAAAATCCCCCAGGTAACTTGGGAGTCAAGTCTCTGGCAGCATTTCTGGGCAATTAGAATTCTCGGAATAGGCCTATACACCAGTAGGTAGAACTCCATTCCGATGTACCTTCTCTCCCCTTGCACTCGAAATAGTACAAACATTCAAAAGGGATAAAAAAGTGTCCGCTTAAGTGGATGGGACAAATGGTGATGTCCGCTGTTCGGAGTTTGAGGTGTCCGCTTAAATGAAGCCAATTAAACACTTGTCTTATGTAAAATAAAATCTGTTCCGAGGAAAATTGTCCATATAGGGAGGTGTCCGTTAGGGCAGGTTCGACTGTACAAAATAAAACAAATCAGCATAATTCAAACAAGGGACCAGTTACCAAAACTTAACTATTATAAATGTTTCACCATGCAAAATGAAAGTTAAAACTATTCTATTTGCATTTAAAGTTTCCATTCAGAACACTAAATTTGAATACACTAGTTACCTTAGAGGCATCAGGAGGGAGTCCAAAGTCGCTTGCTTCAGTCTTGTGCTGACAATGGTGTTCCTTATCACAAAATTCTCCACTCGCTAGATAGCCATTAAATAGTCTAGTTCGATGTCTCATTTATTGCATAAAATGTTTTTAAAACATCTAAAGCACTCATGACTGCAGACTGTGCATTTGTGATGTCCCCGTCCTCACTCGTCGGATTCATCACGAGTTAGTAGGCTTAACGAGTTTAGAATTTCACTTTCATTCAGATCCCTGCACACAGGCACACCTTTGTCAGCTTTTACGTAATCGTCAAATTGATGGGTGACTTCCACCTGAGAAGAGACACGATTCCAGCTATCTGGCACTTCGAGATGAGGAAATTCCTCCTCTATTTTGTTCTCAGTTTCACTTCATCAGAAGCCAGTGTGTCCGACACATGCAGAAATTGCAGCGGTAGATACAGTTTCCCACAACAGTGTGATACCTCGGCTAGCTTCCAATACATTCCATTTCAAGCCTACACATTGAGTTGACCCGTATGCTACGAAAGTGGTGTTTGAGTTTAAATATGCTCTGATCAAGTGGTTGTAGCACACTGGTACAATTTGGTAGTAGGAATATCAATTCAGTATTCAGTTGCTCAACATTTGGATGAACGGGGCAATGGTCTATAAAAAGAACGACTTCTGTTCTTCGATCCCAATCTCGAATCAAATGCTTGAAGCCACTGCTTTAAAAAGCACCTGTCATCCATGATTTCGTGTTCGCTTCATACGTGCACGGAATGTTACGCACGCCTATAAATTCCTATGTTAAAAAAAAAAAAGCCTATAAATGCTCGCTGGTTGGCTGACTTGCTGATAATAAACGGTTTCAGTTCATCACTACCATCCATGTTGCAACACAAAAGAACAGTTAATCATTCTTTTCTGTGTTTCCCACCTTAGCATGGGTCGCCCTTCACCTCAAGAGTCCTTTGCGGTAAAAAATTATAGAAAAGTGCAGATTCATCAGCGTTGTAGACACTTTTGGGCTCGTACCTTTTAAGAATTTCACGGAGAATTGGAAGCCAGACATGGACGGCTTTTTCATCTACACTTCCTGATTCGCCTTTTGTGTGAAGTGAAATGCCACGCCTGGCTGTAAAGCGGTTTAACCATCCATTGCTGCACTGGAAATCTGATATACTTAAGTCTGAGGGCCAAGTCTTGTGCCGTAGATTTTAACACGAGCCCTGAAATAGGAACTCCTGCAGCTCGTTTCTGGGTGAACCACTCAAAAAGGCAGCTTCAAGGTCAGCATGGTCCGCACCACGCAGATTCTAACTCCTGCTTGAAATGCTACCTTTTAAAACAGCGTCTTTGATTTTTTCCTTATTTTTAAGGATAGTAAATAGTCGAAGATGTTAAATTAAACCGCCTGCCTATTTCACTTTTGCTCACACTGCTTTTTTCACAACCCTGCACTTTTTCATATTTTGTAGCCAAATCTGATGATTTCGTGGGAGGTTTTATAATCTGTGTAAAACGGTCACACTAATGTACAAATGTTTACCGTTCTTTAGTTCACGGAGTATCGAGAGTTGCGCGGATAAAAATAATCAGTAGTGTATTGCTAGCTACTTACGCTGAAGAGCATAACTATAACGAAAAATAATCTGCGACATCTGAAGGAACTGTCGCTTCGTGTGAATGATTGATACGAACGAGAGTATAAGGGTGCCAACAAAATCCTTTTGCAAGAGATCTGCTGCTGCAATGTTTGTCGATCTTTTCATGGAAGGTTTAATAATCTAATTGTGTAAAACTATCATAGTAATATACAAATATTTACCGTACTTTAGTTTGTGGAACATTGAGAGTTACGCGGAAAATATAATAGTCTTTCTGCTAGCTTTTTATGCTGAAATGTAGAAATAGCGATAACAGAAAATAAAACACGTTAAAATCTGCCGTTATAACGGATGATTCTATGAAATGGTTCTCGTTGGAACCGAAAGCTATTGTACAGTTTAAAATATGAATTTTTTAGGGTTATAAAAATATCTGTCGTTAAAACGGGGTTCTTGTTATTATATCCCATATTCGCTGTAACGGACTTCTACTGTACGTTTTCATGAAACATACTGTAAGTTAGTGGGATGCCGTTTGGGGAAGAAAACTGTAATGTTTGCCACAGAAGCCTCTGGAGTGATACTGTATTTCTCCGAACAAAACACGACTTTTTTTTTTCCTTCAGAATCTCATGCGAAAAATAAAGGGTTGTCTTGCATTCGCTGCGGCCTAACAGTACCGTAAGTTAATGGATACCACTAGCAACTATTGTGGTAACCACACACACAAAAAAAAAGTCTTAAAATGCGTACTGTACTACAAAGGCATTCATATGATTTTACAAAGAATTTAGAGGAAAAAGTGGGGTTCCTCTCTGATTCGGAGAAACAGTAGTGTAATTTTTTCAGAATGAAATTACACACACTTTCACATAGCATCGGTTTTCGAAAACTAACAAACAAGTTAGCCGTAGTGTGAATATTCATGGAAACGCAAGTTTTAAATAAACTGATTGCTGTTTCGTACTGATTTTAATGTGTATGGGCTTTTTCAACTTTTATACAAAAATTCGATATAACGACAATCCGCCATAGCGAGTAAATTGTTCTCGCTATAACAGACTTCTACTGTAGTTGCTAAGTTGATTGTACAAAAGTGATTCATTATTTTAGAGAGTATTGGAACAGTTGAGACTGCACAATAGTTTTGAGGAAAATATTTTCCCCCACTTTATAATACTGGAATAACTTTAGAAATTTTAAGTAAATCTGGAAAAACACTTGTTAACAGTAAAGGCCAGAGGTTCAGAAATCAAATGTATTATTCTTTTGATGATTTAATTAGATAACCAATAACAATCCATACTCTTAGAGTTTAATTTTTGAGCTAATTTTATTTCGTCGCGTGTGATTTCAACCCAATGGAAAATGTTTTGGCAGGGGGGTTGATTATGAAGAGACACTCGCAGATGTACCTGTTTCCTTAATTTGATCTTGGATTTCTCTTGCAGAGTTTAAGAAATAATTATTCAGTTCTTCAGGATCGAGGAATATGTCCTGAGTGCGAATAGGGATGTACTATAACATTCTGTGCTGCCTTGCATTTGTTGGGTGCATGCTCAATATCTTTTTCACAAGCTAAAATTTGGCATGGATTAGTTTTTTTAATGTAACTTTCTACAGTAAAGATTAACTTCATACATACCATTCTGCTCAGTTCCTCCTTGAAAAGTTTTTGTAGATTCTATACAACAAAATCATTCTTTCTCTGTTTTAAGTGAAGATTAGGAACTTCTTAAACATGCATGTGTATTCTTTGCTTGTTGAATGTTTTTATACTACAATTAGTAACAGGTGTATTTCTCTGAGTGTGTGTATGTAGTTAAGGGTAGGAAGTGTGACAAAAACGAACTTCACGGACATAAGAATTGTGTAACTTAGTTTAGGTAATTAAATATAAATTTCCTTTAGGAGCTGTGATGTATGGGTTTCAGCGACGCAACTCTTCAAGATACTAGAAAAGTACCGGCCTGAGTCAGCTGCTGCCAAGAAAGCTCGCTTGAAGGCCCGAGCAGAAGGCAAAGTGGCTAAGAAGGAAGATGCACCTACGCGGAAGCCTAATGTTCTCCGCCAGGGCACCAACACTGTCACAAAGTTGGTGGAACAAAAGAAAGCACAACTTGTGGTTATATCCCACGATGTAGATCCTATAGAGGTAATTATTCAAGTAGTGATTTTGTATTTAACCTAGTTTAATGGTGAGGCATCCAGCAGTCAGTGTTTGAACTATATTTTGCCGATTGATTCTCATCAGCAATCCCTTACATCAGAGCCCTAATACATGAGGTAAGATTTTGAACTTGTTGAATCTTCTGCAATGGGATATACAGTAAGACTTGCTCTGAATTGGACAAGTTTCCGGGTTGAACAAAATTATACAAAAAGATTCACAAATTACTTACCCCTGATCCGTTAGTCTAGTTTTGAAGCAAATCCCACTAACACTATATCTTGATGTACGGTAGGTTTTTTTATTACTTTTGCGTAGGCCTGCACTATTACACACTCTACATATTATGTACTGTACGCAATGAAAAGCGGACAATTTCTGCCTTATTCCACGTGTTTAATAGTCAAACTACAGTATACATATACTGTAACACATACTGTATAACACAATTTCTGCCTTATTTCGCATGTTTAATAAACAAAATACAGTATACATATAACACATTACACGCAATACTGTATTTGTCAAATTACTCCTTCCTCCACCTGTTTCACCTTCCTTGATGTCATGTCTTTCTCAATGCAGTCCTTAGCGCTGTACAGTAGCTCAAGAAGTGGCGGTGAATTAGACTTCACAGCAAATTTCATAATATCGCTGACACACTCAATACCTTGTTCATGAGTATTTTTTTCCTGACTTTCTCTTTCTTTCTCAAACTAGTCTTTGTTCCTTGGATTATCTTAATTCTCTGTGTGGCGGATTTTCAGTAGCTGTAGCGAGTAGCAAGCTGGTCGTCGCTGAGAATGTATTTGTCTACATTACATGCAAAATTCTGTTCTTGGCTCAGCGTAGATATCAGTGCAGCATTTTCAGTCACTCCCTCAGGTGTGCCGACGTCATTTTCTGCAAATCCCACTTTTGCAAAACACTTTAAGACTGTTTGAGGTTTGATCTGCTTCATGGCCAAACTGATCCAGTTGACAGCATCCAGTATGGAAACTGAGCATATAAGGGAGTAGGTTTTGTCAGCTCTATCAACATTCTTGATTAGTGACTGCATCAATAAATGCCTGTAGAAAGTGAGATTTAAAGGTGTGAATCACTCCTTGGTCCATAGTTTCAACAAGGCTGGTTATGTTAGGTGGAAACCAGGCTAGCAGTCTAGCGTGACATTGGAAAGAAACACATGTGGGTGACGAGTGGCATTGTCGAGAAAAAAATAACTTGCAATTTTCCTTCTTCGTCCTATAGTTAAATTCGTTCAGCCATTCTTCCATTACAGCACTGTTCATCCAGGCTTTCCCATTGCTCCAAGTTAAACACCTTGGTTTTGCTGATTTCCCAATTAGCAGGGCCCTTTCCATTTCCCCCTCCATGTTACTGCACAACAGTCCTCTTTCGACACTGTACCGCCACCACAATTTTCCCTATGGAGCGCAAGTGACTTTGAAGCCAACGAATAAACAATCCTGTTTCATCTGCATTGAAAATGTCTTTAGGTTCTAGCAAGAAATGAAATTTTGCAGCTTCGATTTCCACTCTGCTACTACATTTCCACCCACATACTTGGACTCGCCACAGACTTTATTCCATACAATATTGTCTTGTTTTGTAACTCTCCAGCCATCCAGTTGATGCTTTTAAGGCGGTGTTGTAAAGTGATTTAGCAGCGGCAAAAGCCTGGGTCCACTAACAGGAAAGTTTCTCAGACGGGCACTGACGAACCATTCCCGCACTAAAAAATAGATTTCTTCATTGCCTGTTACCTTAGATATCCTCATCATTTGTCCCTTCCCCTCCATCCACTGCTTAGTAATGTCGTCCTTATGTTTTAATGTCTCAAACTTAAGTTTTTGAAACGTGACCTAATTTCATGCACAGGTAACTTTTCCTTTTCACTCGCTTCAATAACTTTCCCTTTCTCGTTCAGTGTCGTTGATGTATATTTGTTGGCCATTGTGCTTCAATGTGACTCTTCCGCTGGCGAAATATTTGTGTACCTGCAGTACCGGTATTCCTAAACTGACACAAATTTACTGACTGGACACAAAGTAAAGGAACTGTTTACCTTAGAATTGGGCCCAAGTTATACATCAAGATTAAGATCTCTACGAACCATGGCAAGAGTCACGCAATTAGTGGAGTTTTAAATCCCATTCTACCAAATTTGTTTCAGTTTCCTACGTTGAACAGATTCCGCCTTATACATCATAAATAACGTGCAAAGCCATATCCAGTGCACTGGGACCATAACTTTCGTATACATTGGACAAGTTTTCTGCCTTATAGACGTTTCGCTTTGAGCAAGTGGCTCTTGCCAGGGAGAGATCGAACTGGGATGGCATTACATTTCATTTTAATGCATTAAAATACAACATACATACATTATCATTATAGACTTATGCCTTTCAGCGTTCAGTCTGCAAACCTCTGTAAATTTACTAAGTCGCCATAATCCTCCGTTTGCAACTATTGCTGTGGCCTCATTTAGTTCTCTACCTCTTTATCTTTAAATTGTCAGAAACCACCATCGTCGTCTTTGTCTCCCTCTACTTCTCTTACCCTCCATAACAGAGTCCATTATTCTCCTCGGTAACCTATCTTCCTCCGTTCGCCTCACGTAACCCCACCACCGAAGCCGGTTTATGTGCACAGCTTCATCCGTAGAGTTCCTTCCTAGATTAGCCTTGATCTCATTCTGAGTACCCTCCTGCCATTGTTCCCACATGTTTGTACCAGCAATCATTCTTGCTACTTTCATGTCTGTTACTTCTAACTTATGAATAAAATATTCTGAGTCCAGCCAGCTTTTGCTTTCGTAAAGCAAAGTTGGTCTGGAAACGCCGATGTAAAGATAGTTTCGTCTGGGAGCTGACTTCCTTCTTACAGAGCACTGTTGATTGCAACTGCGAGCTCACTGCATTAGCTTTACAACACCGTGATTCAGTCTCTCTATATTACCATCCTGGCATAACACACAACCTAAATACTTGAAATTATCGACCTGTTCTAGTTCTGTATTACCAATCTGACATTCAATTCTGTTCAATTTTTTACCTACTGATATCAATTTAGTCTTCGAGAGGCTAATTTTCGTACCATACTCATTGCAGCTATTTTCAAGTTGCAAGAGACTGCAGGCTTTCGGCACAATCTGCCATTAAGACCTAGTTGTCGGCATAGGCCAGACTGCTTACTACTTTTCCACCTAACTGAATCCCTCCCTGCCATTTTATACCTTTCAGCAGATGATCCATGTAAACTACGAACAGCAAAGGTGAAAGATTACAGCCTTGTCTAACCCCTGTAAGTACCCTGAACCAAGAACTCATTCTACCATCAATTCTCACTGAAGCCCAATTGTCAACATAAATGCTTTTGATTGATTTTAATAATCTACTCTTAATCCCATAGTCCTCCAGTATGGTGAATTGGTACCCTGCCATATGCTTTCTGTAGATCTACGAAACATAAACACAACTGCCTATTCCTCTCGTGGCATTTTTCAATTACTTGGTGCACACTGAAAATCTGATCCTGACAGCCCCTCTGTGGTCTGAAACCACACTGGTTTTCATGCAACTTTCAACTACTGATCGCACCCTCTCTTCCAAGATGCCAGTGAATACTTTGCCTGGTATACTAATCAATGAGATACCTCGATACTTGTTGCAATCCTTCCTGTTCCCTTGCTTATAGATAGGTGCAATTACTGCTTTTGTCCAATTGGAAGGTACCTTACCAACACTCCATGCTAATCTTACTACTCTATGAAGCCTTATCTTCCCTGCCTTCCTGCTATACCTCATTGCAGGTGTAATTTCATCTATTTCTGCTTCTTTACGGCAATGGAGTTTATTTACCACCCTTTCCACTTCCTCAAGCGTAATTTCACAATCATTTTTCTCCTCCCCATGATTCATTCATTCATTTATTTAGCTTCCATAGACTGTACAATTACATATTTTGAAATATGCCAACAGTATAGTTGTCAAGTGATTTCCTAATACTAACAATAATATGTGCACAACAATGAACATTTTGAAAAAGAACAGAAACACCACATACCTCAATGTTAGGACAGCACATCTTAATTTTTTAAATAATATTAATAACCAATATTTACAAGACAAAATAAAAATATATTGGTGTGGTGTTAATAATGTGAACATAGTCAATGTGACATTAACATATTTTTAAGGCTATATACTAGATTACAAGTTAATAAGTAGTAGCATCATTACCAGCACTTCATCATGTATTCTTCTGTACTGTAGAAGCAGCTACTCAGCAGGAGATTTTTTAAAGCTGTGGTAAATGAACTGACGGGACTAATATCTTTAATCGTATTTGGAAGCTGTTCGCAACACCACCAGGAGATGTTCAAAATATTCCCTCCACCTCTCCAGGGATTTGCTGGGATCTATTATGAGTTGACCTGAATTACTCAAAACACTGCTCATTACCTTTTTCCCCTCCCTACCTAAGATTCTTAATTACTGTCCAAAAAGGTTTCTCTAATGTGTGTTAAAGTATTTCACTGTAACTAATTTCTGCAATCGAAACCATATTCTACAGTGCAACAACCTTGAAAACTTGAGTAGGCTTAGTGGAAAATAATGCAGTAAAAGATTTACAGAGAACAACTCCATATACCAGCAACCAAATAGCTTTATTTGTAGTACAGTCACTGTTGCAAACTGTCAGACGTGTGTGCCCATCATATTCGCGATCGTAGTAGCGATAATCAGAGTTGCTGACTACTAATGTGTTGTTCCTACAAAGTTTACAAACTGTTCGAAATCAGCAAATTGTTGGAACAGTTTCTGATCCTGGACGAAAACTCTTTGTCAGCAAGTCGGAATATGCGTGTACATACCCAGTGCCATCTATGTTCGCGTCATAACTGACCTGAGAATTATTTCACGGCTGTGATTAGTCGCTGAAGTAACCTTAAAAAAATTAAATTTACCAAATATAAATATAACTCCACTTCTGTATTTGTCTTAAGTATATATTTGACTTTCGGCAAATTCTATTTAGTCATTAATCCTGTTCATCCATTTTTATACCCAAAGTTATGAATAAAATTGTAATTTGTGAAGTTAGCACAATACACAACACGTTTGTTCAAAACAGCTGACATCTGCAACCACGTCTGTTCGTAGTGGAAATTAGCTCATCACGTTTCAAACTACAGTAGTTGATAACCGCCCATGTGGTCAATAAATCTAACAGTCACGGAGAGTGTGGCAGTTTTCCTAGTAAAACTACATTTAAATTGTATAATTAATGTAAGAGTTTTTGTATGACTATAATTGTGTATATTTCATGATTGGGATGTTTAGCCGAATTGTTGGTTTTAATTCTCAGATGTTCTATATTCCCATATTCAGCGATCTCTGAAATTTTCATTTGCCGGATGGCAGGAATGAGTGGCCGGACAGGAAATACTTAGTTAAAAATGAATATGATAATGTTTAAGTTTGTTTCCCTTCAGGTCATTAGCAGTAATATCAGAGAGGAAAACATTAACTGCAAAACTGACCTATTTGTGTTAAGAACGAGGCATAATGGAGTATTTTGAACTTCTAGTGTTCTACTGCTCGTTCATAATCATATAACACGGGGGTTTACTACTTGGTTGGTGTGGTGTGCTATGATGTCAGGCGGAATCAAGTGCTTGCATGCGATTGCACACTAATCTAGGCACCGCTGGCGCAAGACACTACATGATAGTGAAGCTAAACATTTTAATCGCCGATGTAATTAATGCAGTTATGCTGCTAATAATCAAGATAAATCATTTAAATAAACAGTTTTGCAGCATGTACACTTTAATTTGGAGCACCCAGTGACTTAGATATGCCTTAATGTTACGTACCTGGCACATTTCTAGGTTATGTTAGCCGGGCAGTCTGTAAAAATGGCAGGTCGGTGCTCCCATTAAAAAGGTTGTAGGGAGAACACTGCATATTGTATGTTGTTTCCCTTCTCTGTGGTCCGTCCAAAAACAGAATCAAAGTTTCACTGTGATATTGTAATTTCTTATAATAAAGGAACACAGGGTGTAGTGGGTCAGATTTGGAAAATGAGTGTTAGGTTTAGTCTATTATACACTTACAAAATACATGGTTTGAATACTTGTAGCTGTGGATTTTTTGTCTGTATTTTGGATGCTAATACGAGTGACCTGACTGCACTGACTATCCATTTGTAGGCCAATGCTTGGCCAGTATACTCCGCATGGGTTTACTTCTAAATTGACGTTTCGAAAAACAAATGAGCATCGCCTTACCTCTGTTGCCAGTACGCTTGTCGCGAGAACAGCTGATGCAATACGACCACGGTAAACAGAACTTCTTAAAATGTAATACCGTGCTCAGAAAAGCTAACGAATCGAGATCGAAAAGAAATTCATACTCTTGAGATGCCAACTTTCAAGAAAGGCAGTTCATAATGCAGCCATTAAGGCGGTTGTTGGGGGGGGGGGGGTAGAATGTTTTCCCGAGATCTTACTACCTTGCATATCACTGAAAAATCAATGAACAACATACAGTTCAACCAGATGTAACATATTAAGACTGGCATATAAAGAGTCTGATTCCTACCTGCTAAAGTAACCGGTAATCTGCAAAACATACCTGAATGGAGGTTGAAGGATCATTTTTGTTAAGTTCTGTAGTTGCTTCCTTAGCAGTTTGTGTTCCTTTTCGGTAAACGTACACTGGTGACATGCTTTTTCTCTTGATGTCACGTGCATCCTCTGCACTAACAGAGCACTTAACAGTTCGGAGTTCATATTAGCACGGAATTCAGTCTTGTTCTTCATCATGCAAATCTGTTAAATCGCGGCTACACACACTTCAAAACGTGTAAATGAGATTTTGAGGAACTCAGTAAACAGGGCCATTCTTTCGAGTACCCTCCCTAAATTTTCAAACTATTCTTGGTTTCTTACTAGCGTTCAATAGTCACGGTAACGTCATCACACTCATTTTCCTGTACAAGCAATCACTGTTTCAAACCTTTTGCATTTTGCAGAAGAGCATTCCTAGAAGAGCAATATATGTAATTTTGAAAACCAAAATCTCAAATACTTCAACAGTCATGCACACAGTATTTACAATGAAACTGAGTTTGTCACCACTTTGTCACCAAAACAGACAAAAGAACTCGAATACATGCATGGAAGTCTGTTCATGTGACGAACAGAGACAGCAACTTCGCAAGATATACCACTTCATAGGTGCCTAGTTTTCCAGTACTGGAAGCACACACTGCAATCAGCGCGTGAAAACTTGAAATATTCTTAAAGGAGGGACAGGAAAGCAGTATTAATGATTATTGAGAAATCCAAAATAATATTCTGAGAATTCAAGCTGTAATGGCATTCCTTGTGTATCCTTTTGAACACTACATACACTTCGATTTAAAAATCAACAAAAATCGTATTTGCAGTGTATGATTCGTAAAGGCGTAATTACGATGGGTAATTTGTAAATATTACAATTGAATCGTAAGTTGGTATCTCTGCATACTAACATCCGACGTTAGGATTAGAAGAGAACGAGGAAATAACACATCACCGGGCGAGTTGGCCGTGCGGTTAGGGGCGCGCGGCTGTGAGCTTGCATCTGGGAGATACTGGGTTCGAATCCCACTATCGGCAGCCCTGAAAGTGGTTTTCCATGGTTTCCCAGTTTCACACCAGGCAAATGGTGGGGCTGTACCTTAAGGCCACGGACGCTTCCTTCCAATTCCTATGTCGCCATAAGACCTATCTGTGTCGGTGCGACGTAAAGTCACTAGGAAAAAGAACACATCACTCACCACTAATGGCTGGCACAGGAAAGAGTTTTTGGCCTCCGAAGGGAACACTCCACTGATCTCGGAGACACTTTGTTGCCACTTCACTTTCCCGATCTATACTGAGACATGCTGAACATGCACAAACTAATTCACTAACCAGTACACGGGTGGAAATAAAACTACAGCTTCTTTCATACACTGAACTATTAAGCCCGTATTGTACTAACTTATGCTGTGCTAAACTGTAAACTACACCATACTGTACTAGAGATAAAGTCCGATGTAGAAAACGCTAATTACCGAAGAAAAATGAAAAGCGCGAACCGTACTGAATACCACATGTTAAACGAGGAGATAAGGTTAACCACGTGGTGAATATAAAGATTAGAGTTGGCAACTAGGTTGTGAGATCATACTCGGTCGACATGAATGGCAGCTTGGGTTTGGTTGGATGTCTATGTTTCAGCACATAAACACCAGACAGCGAAATTCAGCCAAAACGTAAATTTAGAAGTGAAGCAGTGCGGAGTATATGTACCACAGGGTTATGTGGGAGTAATGCATAGACTATTGGTTCTAGGTTTAAGAGCCATCTCTATTTAAGGAGCCGAGCTCCCATTTGTTGGACAAGGCAATGCATCTACATAAGTGCTCTATTCCTTTTATTGCACACTGTTATGGCAACAAGTTTCATACAAAGATTAAAAATAATTGCCATGTCCAGATGACTGTTACACGAGTCTTAATTCAGCCTCCTGTCTGTAAGTTGTCGTGGTACCTTTGTCGTTCCATTTCAGATTATTGTGCGCATGCAGCAGATACAGTGAATATTTTTCACATCCCCCTGCGGAAACCTACGGCAGTGGAAGTTACTGCGCTCGGCAATTCTCTCCTTGCCTCTGAGAGAGTCCACTTTCAAATCTGTAGCGAATAAGTTGGTGCTAGAACCTGTACTGAATGTGGCGCAACGATTCTAGTACGTTTTCCAAACTTCTTGTTTAGGTTTCGATGTAGCATAGAATATATTCCTTGTACATCATAAGTTTTGTGGTATGTTTGGTTTATCATGATTTTTATAAACCCGCTTTGAAAATGGGTATTGTATGTATGAGATGCACGGCTATTGGTTTGACTTAGTATCGATCATTGCATGTTAAGAAAACATATTGCTCTTACGACAACAGGGTTGCCATATCTAACAGTTCTGTGCAACAACTTCATGGGAAAACTGTGGCACATAGATTTGTGAAACTTTATTTAAGGCTAGGATTACACTAACAAGTAACTTGTTCAAGTTATTGCTGCATATTCTTGCAAGTCACTTGCTGCTGTCGTAAGAGCAATATGTTTTCTTAACATGCAATGATCTATACTAAGTCACACCAATGGCCGTGCATCTCATACGTATAATACCCATTTTCAAAGCGGTTTTATAAAAAATCATGATAAACCAAACATACCACAAAACTTATGATGTACAAGGAATATATTCTATGCTACACCGAAACCTAAACGAGAAGTTTGGTAAACTAGTATAAGTAGGTAACCCCGCCATATACAGCATTACTAACCCATTTAGGAAGCGCAACATCAGAATCGCCTACCGAACTCTCAACACTAATCGGAATATATTCTGTAATTCCAGCTTGGTAAATACTTCTCAGGACAAATTTTCGAACTCTGGTATTTACAGGCTCAAATGCCCCCGGTGTGAATTTTCTTATCGGACAAACTGGCCGCAGGTTTAGAACGAGAAACTTGGACCATTATAATGCCTTAAAGCATAAAAAGTATTCTGCCATGAGCAAACACATGAGGGATTCTGGCCACAATTATTCTACAATTGATCAGGACCTCCACATTATAAAATTTGTAAATAAAAGCAGCTTAATGACTGGATTCGAAAATACATTTTCTTGGATCAACATTTTAACAATAATAATAATAATTTGAATGCTGTCCCTGAGAACAACAGCCCCATTAATTGAACAAGTCACCAAGTTACTCACTAATTTTAATATAAATCATAACAATTTCACAAAAATCTTCAATTATAAACTTTTAAATACCCCTCCGGTGGTTATAACAGATCCCACCTTACCCCCACCCCATAATACAACTCCACTTCCAGCACTCTCATTGTTGCGCCTTCCCCTCCCGTCCCAACTCACTCTCTGCCTAATCAAGCACACAGATAAAACACGCAGCAACGGGCATACGTTTAACAGATCCCCTCAAACGGCTAATGTCTCCAGTCAACGCTCATCCAACATACAAGGTGAGCGATCTTAGACTCCCATTTTGAACACCCTGTTTTCAAGGCCCGAGTACATCTTTATCTTTTTTCCATTTTTCAGACTTCAGTACACGCACTTTGCATCTTATTTTCCTGGTTTGATCTTGAACTCCCAGTAAAAATGAAGACGCCTCTTATTCAGCTTTAACCATTGTTTTGGATGAAGTGGATATTGGCCTCTACCTTGTAAGCAGCTTCAGGCGTGATCAATCCTGTTTGAAGTGTTGCTACTCCACGTCTACTACAATATGTGATTTTTCTTGCCCGACTCACGTATCTATACAAGAGTGAGATTTAATTATTTCTTCATTCAAAAGAATATACTCATCATTTTTGTTATGAATGAACATTCTTATTAACTCACTGGTAGCAATGAGTATGATTATTACACTGCGAGCTCTGTGTTGTACCTTATGTTTTTAACCTCTGGCAGCACGATTACGTGTTTTTTTCACTTAGCTATGATGAACATTCATATTTTCACTCTTGTTTTATGTTTGAACATTTCTGATTGACTGGTAGCAATGAAAACCTAATGATTTTAATTATTTCACTACCAGCTCTGTATTGTACTTTGTTTTTATCCTCTGTTTCAACACGATTGTGTTTTTCTCTCAGCCATGTTGTAACATTCTATGTTTTTTTCACACTAGTTTTAAGCCTATTTGATTTTCTAAATGTAAATGTTGATTCTTAGGGTACCATATATTTTAAGGACGCTAGGTTCGGGGCCCTGACCTAACTTTAGGCTTAGATTTATTTTGGCTGATGATGCTTACGACAGTTAAGCGAAACATGTCCCATCTTACAACGCCTGTTGTAATGTTTATTTCCTAAATATAAGGAAAGATAAGTATTGGAAAGGTGGTGTTAACTGTTATTCTTGTTTTAATGTTCATAATCTGATGTCCAATACGGTCTACAATGAGATTTATTACTTGTAATATAACAGCAACGCGGACGGAAAATGAAGGGTACAAGGTGATGGCTATTCCATGCATTGTGCTTCCTCCATTTTTGTTGCAATGTTTGGTATTTGTCACTTTCTTTCCTTTACAATTTACGTCGCACTAACACGGTAGGATAGGGGAAAGGGCTAGGAGGGGGGAGGAAGCGGCCTAAGGTACAGCTCTAGCATTTGCCCGGTGTGAAAATGGGAAACCACGGAAAGCCATCTTCAGTGCTGCCAACAGTGGGATTCGAACCCACTATCGACATTTGTCTCTTTTCGCGCTGTTATCTGCTTCTTGTAGTGGTATGGATTTTCACGTTTAAAAATATTAATATCTAGCACTTTTAAAACATTAAACACATTTTTGTATATAAACATATAGTCTGACATCCTAGGCCCTATTTTTATAGTCGGCAGTGAGAAGTCTAGGCGGGAGTATCTCTCAAACACGTGCCTGCTTGTAAACTTGAGTATGGATTTCCTGTGATGTTGAATGAATTTCTTCATCTGCTAGTCTTGCTTCTCTGCTTGACGGATGTAGAAAAAAATCATGCTGAGGGTTCCATCTCATATGTCCAGTGATGGGGAAAAGAACAAAATAAAACTAATAGGTCTCAATGACATTTACTTCAGGAAAAGTTTACTCAATAACAGTTAATTACTTTTTCAGCAAATAATCAGTAAAATTACAATTACTTCACTGAACGCAATTCTTTAGGAAATAACTTAATTTTTTATAACGGGGGAATAGAATGACGCCAAAGTTTGTCAGGAAAAATGTCAGTAGGAAGGAAACTGGATAGGTACATCATTTTTGTTTTCCGTATGTGTAGTATACTAAGTGAAATTGAATCAAGGTGCAGCAGAGGTAATAGTGTTTTTGCACGCATGATCAACAGAATTCTGTAAGAAAGTGGGCATCTCCTGGGCGAAATTACCTGCTTAGCGTGTAGGAAAGTGTCGAGACTAGGGTTTTAGCCATATCAGTGGTATATTTGCTCCACTCTGACATGTTGAGCAGCGGTTGACTTGCTGGCTTGAGTCCGCTTGCTTTGCACTCCCGAGTTTGAAACTCTGATCCTGTGCCTTATTCCTTACTACTTGGTGTTGATTTTTTTACCACTATCTGTTGATGCTAGTGTGTTTAATATTTGGAAGTATTTACACTTCCTCACATTTGTGCATTGTAGTGAGCTAAAACTTGTGATCAGTCACCTATAACAGGCAAGCACTTCTTTAGACCTCCAAAATCTGAGGATGATTTTGATTGGGCCAGCATCATTCTGAGAAGATTTTAAAAACTATCTAGAAAATAGTGTATATTTTTCAGATTATTTTCTTGTTAGAACAGGCTAGTTTATTGTTGACGGTAAGAAATTTGAAATTTAGAGAGAGGATAAGCCTTATGCATTCCCACACATTTTTCAAAATTTCCTGAGATATTTAACACTGCAACTGAAAGTACCGAATATTCCCCGAAGAGGATTGTGAAAAAAACAGACGTTGAAGTGGTGTGCAAAAATTTAAGCAGTTCACCAGTAATACTGATACTAGTAACTTCGTATGGTGCAGATAGCGAGGTCAGTGCCAGGAAATATATTGCCAATCTCATTTGCAGAGTGAAAGTCAATAGGAATGTGTGAATACAGAATAATCTACAGATAGACTGAAGTAATATTGCCAGAGAAGAAGGTTGCTACTGTTACTCCGTTCCAGTCCTGTTTCATATGCAATTGCCCATGTAAGTGGTTATAGACACTATGCATAAGTGGTACCTACCAAGCCCAACAGGTATGTAATAGTCTTCCTTAGAAGACAAATTTAGACACAGTGATAATAGCAAACTGACGTAGCAATCTCCTTGTATATGAAGACATTCCAAACAATGGTTGGTTTCCATTTTAGCTGAATACACTATCTGGCAACTAAACAAAGGAATCAACTATGCAGCAACCCTTCTAAGTGAAAGTCAACTGACTGAAGTGCCAAGTTGGCCTACACATCCTTCCTATTGTCCATCTCTGCCATTATTTGCAGTTAGTATAAGGCTGAACGTAAGTGTGAATAAAGTTAATTTAATTGTAAATTAGCCTATATTACCACCGGTATATTTGAGATCTCGCACAACTGTATACTGAGCAGCTTATTGTAGTGCAATACCCTTTCACCAAATGAGTAATGATGTTGGTTTTATCTTTCTGGCTACTCTTATGATTTTTGGAGTTGAAGAGGTACAAGAATTTTGTCCAGCATTCTTTTACATGCTGGTAAATCGTAAAGACACTAGATAGGATTCACAGGCTGAGCCAGGATCGAACATACCAAAAAAAAAAATACAAAAGGGCTTTAAAAGATCTGGTCTTAGTATTGGTAAAATGCTCGCTGAGAAGCCTGAAGTGAATAAGTGCAGAGTACTCTTGTGCAGGTTGATTAAACCTGTTCATCACATGCCTCTCCAGTAATCTTTCTTCCAGATTTTCATGCTTTCTGATATAGATGTACAGTAAAACCTCGTTAATTCGAAGTCGTTGGGACTAAAAAATCGGACTTCGAATTAGTGATTTCGAATTAACCGCCAGTTCGCAATTCAGAGGTACCAACCCTTGCCGCGTTACAAAATATTCGAAGGCCCGTTACTGCATGCAGTTAACCTTGCTTCACAGTTTATACCTTTCAAATGCCATGAAAAAAGAACTATTTCCAAAATGTATCCAAGAAGGTGCATTTACAGTATTCAAATAATGCACTCGGATACCTCACTGGTAAACATAACCTCACGCAACGAAGGAAAGAAAGAAAAAAAAACACGATTCGAAGACGAGGAGAAATCTATGCTGGCTCCCATGTGCAAGTGCTTTATCAATTGGATTACTATACTGTATGCACTTTAGATTCCTTATATTTACACAGAAAGTACCCGATGCCCTTAAAATCAAACTTTCCTATGAGTGTATCCTTGTACGATTTCCCGCCATGGCACTTCTCTCGTACTTCAGAAATGTAAACACTTGCCACGTCACAAAGTATTCTAAGCAGAAATGTAAACACTTGCCACGTCACAAAGTATTCTAAGACTCATTAATACATGCAATCACCTCGATTCACAGTTTAAACCTTTCAAATGCCATGGAAAAAAACTATTTCCGAAATGTATCCAAGAAGGTGCATTTACAGTGTTCAAATAATGCACTTCGATAAATCACTGACAAACATAACCTCACGCAATGAAACAAAAAAAATCGCACAATTCAAAGACGAGGATAAATTATGCCGGTTCCCCTGTGCAGATGCATTATTTTTTGGATTTCTGTACTTCTTGCATTTTTAGATCCTGTGTACTGGCATGGAAAGTGCCCGACGCCCTTAAAACATTGTAGCTTGTCGAACTTTCCTATGACGAGGGGATAAAGTATTTCGCTTCCATGTGCATTGCAACGCACTACTATGACCCTCATCCCTCACCCTTGTACATTTTCCAGCTGGCAATTTCTCCTTTAAAACCATAAGACCGTTTGGGCTCGCATAAAAATAAAGCAATGCAGTTTCACCGGCAATGACAATATTGTTCGGTGCCTATGAATTTATTATATGAGCCACGTTTTTTTCGTCAACTGTCGGCATCGCCAGTGTTCGCGGATTCTGTTTTGTAATCTATCAGTTTCATGTCCGTATTGATACTTGGTATTTACAATCACAAAAAATGGGTACTGTCCACCTAATCAATACTTTATTTTATCTTGTTACTAAGCAGTACCGGTTTCGACCTTCACAGAGGTCATCCTCAGCTGGTCATAAGATCTAAAGTTAACTTAAAATATAATTTTAAAACATTACTAAATCTAATGAAGAGTGTAACATGATGTGAGTGATAATATTATAATATACAATATATAAAATATACAATATGTCTCTTGTGGTTTAAAAACAAACATCAATATTCTATGACATGTATATGTTGAATAAAATTCTGGTGTACCGTTCGTGAATAGTAGATAATTTGGTGAAATTGGTTTTCCCGCACACTGCCTGTTGTGATATTGCGGCGTTCCTTACAAGGTTGAATACAAAAGAATTCAGATTTCATTCAACTTAGCAATCATGAAGCGCACTGTAGACCCACCGAAGTGAGTGTAAGTGCGGAAAGCTACCCCTCCACGTTCCGGAACGCGCGTTCTAATATGACACGGAACGGATAAATTTCGAGTTGAAATTACTCTGTAACATACTATTGTTTTTGAATGTAAAGGCAGTTTCAAATTAAAAGTCTGAATTTTGGTAATGGGGCCGACATTGTACTTCAAATTACGAATTATCCGTATTTCGAATTACACAATTGAAATAACATGCAAAACTATATCTCATGTTTCCGGGAACGAGAGCTTCTTTGAATTAACCGATTTCGAATTATCGACGTTCTACTGTAAATTCTTCCGTGCAAGGCTAGTGCACCTTTTAGTTTCCAAGCCGTCAACATGCACTGTAGGAAATTGTATATGCAACTCTCCGAGAGATGCAAGTTGTAAACTTTGCCATTTAGGTGGTGGTAAGACATTGTCCTGCAAGTAAGCCAACAATGGCACCAAAGTCATAATACAAAATTCTGCCACAAGATGGTAGCATTATGGTAGTTATGACGTTCAACAGGAGTAGCAAGCAATAAAGAAATGGCGTGACTGCTATTAGTTGGAGGTTAGTGTTTATGCAGTGGTGTACCATGGCACAATGTTTGACTTGTGACAAATTCATACGGTTAAATAACTTTGAAAGGGCTTGAATAACCTAGCTGCTGAGAAGGTGCCATATTGCATATTAGCTACTTGCTGTGGAAAGATGGAGCAGGATGTTGCAACAGTTCATTGGCGTCGTCTGCGATGTCACTGTACACACGTGGACTAGGTGTCCCCGTCAGAGCACCACAAGTAAAAACTGGGACTCTGGATTCAGCTTCAGTGACATGCTCAATCCTCAGGTATACGCCTGTTGGGCACGTGGAACAAAATGGGACCATATGCCAAGTCTCCAGCTCCAGTGACAAATCTTGAGTGAAGCTGGGACAGGCATGAATGCTGTACTTAAGCACTACATTCAGAATCTATAAAACATTTTGCATTCATATTAGTGCATGTTTACCCAATTGTAATGTATGTATTGATGAATACTAATTGACCTCCAGTGGCTAACCCAGTGCTGTCTCTCCCCCTAAAAAAGACTGTACTCACCCGAACTTCTTCATAAATTGGATCTTGTAGCAGCTCCTATGCTTTCTTCACATTCCAGATGTACCCTCTTCTTATCTTTATCGCTGTTTGTAACAAAAGTGGAATGTCGTCCTTCCAACAGCCACAGGTCAACTTATCTGTCTGGTTAGGGACTAGTGAGAGGAGTTCCAACTATTTCTATAAACATGAGTGCAGAGATTGATGATTAGGATGGTGTCTGTATCAGGTTCATCTGCAAAAGATGTAGCAATGGTGCTCAGTGTGTGTGAGAGAGGATATCTAAAAATATTCACAGAAACCAAAAATGGCAGCTGTAAAGAGGGAAATCTGATTGGAGGTAAAGAAAACTGCTCTAGGTTGCAAATCCTTTCTTTATATCTTTAACCCTTATATAAAACAGTAGTTTCCTAAGCAGTGTTTCTCTCTTCTAACTCTTCCATACACCGCTCTTCAGGTTCTCCCTCCATTCCTTCTCTGCTTCCTTTCCCTCTTCCCTGCATTCTTCTACAGTAGTTCTTATACGTCTCTGTAATATTCTCCTTGTTTCATTCTTTTCTTCATTATTCTTCCTACAGTCTTCATCAAACCAGTGCTGAAAACTAGATTGTTTCTTTCTGCCCAAAACAGTTTTGACCGTTTTGTATATTATACATTCAACTGTTTGCCACCTTACTTCAATACTCTCCTGTCCAATCTTCCACTTCATTGAGGCTATTTGTCAACTGTTGCGTATTGCTGTACTGTATTATCCTTTCTTAACTTAGCATCATCAGACCTGGGTATAACAGCTCTCTTAATCCCTCTGTAGTTAGCTATCCCTTCTGTACTTTACTCTTACCAGGTAATGATCACTATCTCCATCTGCACCTGGACAACTATCCACGTCCAGGACATCTGAAGCATGCCATTTGTAAGTGCATGATCAATTTGGTTTCTCATGATCCCACATAACCAGTTACACATGCTTTTCCACTAGTGTTAATTCTTGTTCCAGTTGTTCATTTCTTCTGCTGACTGCATCTTCTGTTGGTGCATATGTACATATGAAAGATACGTTGAAGAAGCGGGTTTTTACCGAATGAAAATTAATTCTGTCATTAACGGTTTTAAAGTTTAATATGACAATCTAACATTGCTTTTTCAACAAGGAATCCTGTACTTCCCTGTCCTGTTTCCACGGCTATAGAACAAGGTGTGTGTTCCAATTGCAAGTATTCCATTTCCAGTCCATTATATTTCTTTTATTGCCACCACCATGACATATTTCTTTGTTTCCTTCTTCAAATTCTGTAATCCTTCAGGTTTACTCAGTGTTCTTACATTCCAAGTCTCGAAATACCAGTTTATGTGCCGTGTCCATTTGCAGGGTTGTTTATTCGTTACATCCGTCCAGTTTCCTTTGTCCTTTGGTTCCGTAACAAATACTGTAAAGCCTCGTTGTTTTGGAGTCATCGGGGCCCAAAAATCTGATTTCCATATCATGCCGTCCGTCTCGTTCCATTAGGGGCCGATGACCTTAGATGTTAGGCCCCTTTAAACAACAAGCATCATCATCAAAATCTGATTTCGAATTAACCGTAAGCTCTTGATTAAATATGGACCCTTGTGACGTCAGAATATTCTAAGACCCGTTACTGCATGCCATTAACCTTGATTCGCTGTTTGAACCTTTCAAATGCCGTAGAAAACACTACAGTATTTCCGAAATGTATCCAACGAGGTGCATTTACACAATTCAAATAATGCATTTGGATAAAACAATGGCAAACATAACCTCACGCAACGAAAGGGGAGGTGGGGAAGAACACTATTCAAAGTTGAGGATAAAATATGCTGGCTCCCGTGCGCAAATGCTTTATCTCTTGGATTATTGTACTGTTTGAATTTTTAGATGCCTTGTACTTGCAAGGAAAATGCCTGATGCTCTTAATTGAAGTTTAAAAACTTCATGTTAATTCCGTATTGAACCGATAATCTAATGGGAACAAGAAATGTCCACCTATTCAATACCATACAATGTTATAAAATAATTTATAACATTTAATTATTCTTAGGACCGGTTTCGATGCTGGTGTGCATAATCATCAGCCATAAAATAAGAAAAACATACATGACAAGGTTACAAAAACAACGCAAAATGGCAGCGTGTATGATGTGTATAATCAAACGTAAGAGAAGACACTGGGACCCGCTAGACACCATGACCGATGTACCTGTGTTGGACTCTTGTCAAGAGGGCGTATATACAAAGTTTTAAGACAATTGGTGCTATATTTTCAGGATAATTTTATTTAAGTCATGCCTAATTTTGTAAAAATTTGTGTACACTTTATGCATTGTTTTTTTATTCTAACCCACGTAGTTAAGTATAACAGACGACCAATAACTTATTCATTTGTGAATGTGAAAATTGGTGAAGATTATTAAATTATCCAATTCTTTCAAAACAACTATAGACTTCATGTAATTTAGATTTCCTTTCAAGAATGATTGTCTTGACTATTTTCTAGAATGTTTGGAATCTATATTCTTACAATGTACTTACATCCTAAGTGACATATTGTGTGTGCTTTGTTCCAGTTGGTTCTTTTCCTGCCAGCACTGTGTCGTAAGATGGGCGTCCCATACTGCATTGTTAAAGGTAAGGCCAGATTGGGCCTCTTGGTTAGGCGCAAGACCTGCACATGTCTGGCCCTCACACAGGTAAGTTACTCTATTTTGGAACATTTTTATTTTTGTTGAATATTAATTTCATGATTTCCCTTATGCCAAGACTTTCTGCATTTGTACTCCACATCAGAACATAGTTACTAAACAGTAGCATTCAGAACACTGCAGGTTCCCAGAAATAATCATTGTCATTAGTTACATTCTAGTTTTGTGCATATGTCGAGATAACTCATTTCTATAATCTCATACTATTCGCTATAACTTTTTTATTTTTGCTAGGGGCTTTACGTCGCACCGACACAGATAGGTCTTATGGCGACGATAGGATAGGAAAGGCCTAGGAATTGGAAGGAAGCGGCCGTGGCCTTAAGGTAGAGCCCCAGCATTTGCCTGGTGTGAAAATGGGAAACAACGGAAAACCATTTTCAGGGCTGCCGATAGTGGGATTCGAACCTACTATCTCCCGGATGCAAGCTCACAGCCACGCGCCTCTACGCGCACGGCCAACTCGCCCGGTATAACATATTTCTGTGGTTGTTGATTAGGGCTTGCTCTCTGACTTGCATAGGTGGGTCTAGCCCAGGTTTATGACCGGATGCCCTTCCTGACTTCAATTTTATGTGGATGAAAGCTGAACATCTGTTCACATTTCCTGATTGATAGTTGCTGACCGTTTTACAAACTTATGTTGACGGAAAAGATCTTGAGCGCAGTTTTCTCCTCACGATACCTATGAACTTCATTGTGCGTATGATGTGCAAGGGGTAAAGGTCTCTTCATATATATACTGAACTTATCCATGTAATGGGAGAGATACAGTATCTGCTGAAAAGTATCTGGATTTCTGGACACGTCAGAATTGTCCTCTCAGCGTTCGTTGTACTTAGTGTCCAGAATCTTATTATCCACAAACCACTTGGAAACGACCCTACCTACTTTATGCCAGGGAGCATTATTTTGCCTTAATTCTGTTTTAATCTTGGAGCTGATCTTCCATATACGATCACAGGTCAAAACGTCCTTTAAGCTTTCGCTTAAACATGCTCTGCAGTATTCTGAGGGGACAAAGTCAATTCCATTAGAAACATACTTGCACACCAAACCACTGCTGCCTTGCAGGTGTACAGAGGACTGCTTAAGACTAAGGCCCGGTGTATTCAACCTCAGTTACAATTTGATTGTTCAAATATAATTTAACAGTGAACTTCACGAAATTAGCATTTAATAAACACTGGTTAAGACTAACAATCTGTTAAATTCTCCGTCAATTTAATTGCCCATGTTCAAGCAGTTAAATTCTGTTAGTTCAAAATATGGCAGGTGCATTAGATGCAGAACTTGTGTATCTTGAATATTTGTAGTAATAATAATAATAATAATAATAATAATAATAATAATAATAATAATAATAATGGCGTGTGGCCTCCTAAGAGGCTTGGTGCAGGTGTTTCGAGTTGATGCCATATAGGGGACCTGCACGTCTGAGTGATGAATTGTAAAGATGAAGACTGCACATATGCCCATCCTCCGAGCTATCGGTATTAACCAGGAATGTTAAATTCGCCGACCTGGCCGGGAATCGAACGTGGGACCCTGTGTAGCAATGGACAGCACGCTAACCGTTTAGCCATGGAGCGGGACAATACAGACGTAGTCCGCTATAGTGAATACGGCAAATGAGAACCCCGCTATAATGACATTTCTTGTCTGTCAGTTCAAAATTCCTATGTTAAACTGTGCGTTATTTTTTGCTTACGTGTCCTATCACTGACATCCGTTATTACGAGCGATTAAGCTTGCAGGATTTTTCCATTACTGATATTCATGCATCCCAGCGATTATATTGCATGGGATCAATCACCTTCGGTATAGTTTCCTCGCTATGTCCACTAAAGAGTTCTCTCCTCGACATTCAAAGGCGACGTCGGAGTCAATATCCGTTGACTGCTGTTCCATAAAGAAAATTTGAAATGAAAGGGAACGTGTTTTCATAATAAATGGGTAAATAACATGTCTTCTAACACTTAACTCATTAATGGTAAAGGCTGACTAAACGATCGATTAATTTTAATGCTAAATACTGCAATTTAGTAAGAATGGGATACACCTCAAGATATGACATTGTGCATAATTGATTTGAGGTTAGTTTATATTTTCTCGTGTCTGGTTAATTTACGGAGAGGCTATTATGTAAATTTATAGCAAGAAGGTTATTTCTCTACTGGCACTTGAAGTATGTTTTCATCATACGTTAAGTTACGATAGGTGACTGATTAAGAAATCTCAAAACTTTTGCCGCAAAATGCGATTGATCATCTTCGACACAGTATAGTTTTCTCGCTGTGTGATTTGCGAGCTCTCTCGTCGACATTCAAAAGCGATATGAGTCGATTAGTGATGTTCGTCGACTGCTGCTCTCTAAAAAATTTTCAAAGTGAAAGAGAAGAACACACTTTCGTAATAAATGCTTAAATAACGTGGCAGTTAACTCTTTAATAATAAAGGCGAAAGTAAACAATGTCTTAATGTTATATACTGAAATTAAGTAAGAATGTGATACACTTTAAGATATGGCAGGGTACATCATTGATTTTGAGGATAGTTCATACTTTCTCGCGTCTAGTTAAATTTTGGAAAGGCTATTCCCATGTAAATTTTTTGCGTGGAGGTTATAATTTCTCTACATTTGTTTGAAATATGTTTTCATGATACATATACGGTTAGGTTAGGTGCCGCCGTTTGAAGAAGAAAACTGAAACGTTTGCCACAGAAGCCTCGGGAGTGATACCGTATTTCTCCGAATCCAAAACTATTTTTTTTTCCGCAGAATCGCATGCGAAAAATGAAGGGTTGTCTTGCCTTCGCATTCTAACAGTAATGAACACCCCTGGCAACTACTGCGGTAACCACGCTGCTGCTTTTTACCCTACCCCTACGCAGACACAGAACTCGTTGACAATAAAGGATCGCCTCTGGTGTGCCATGGCTCACTGTATGTCTCGCTGCAGCGGAAGCTCAGCTCTCCGCCAGTGTCCAGTGTGCCGATAAGGAGCCGTGTGTATCTTGTCTCACTGAGCCGTGCTCGTTCACGATTATTTTGATGTGCCATGATTCATTGTCTTGCTGCAGTGGAAGCTCGGCTCCCCCTCAGCGTCTGGTGAGTGCTCCACTCAGCACTGTCCGCTGGGAGTAAGCTGAATCGTGTGCCGTGAGCTCGCCGTTCCTGTGAATAGATTCACTCGGCCACTTGAATGAATAGATACACTGCTTCGAATCATGCATTCAGTAGACAACACTAATGCGGACATCGGTTACGCGTGATAGAATCATTACCTTCAAATTACGTGGTGGCCAGGTATTCCGCACCTTTCTCAAAGTGTATGCACCCCAGGCAGGCTGTTCTGCAGATGAAAAAAGATCCGTTTAGGTAGTTAATAAAGGAAATCATCACAGTTTGGGAGACCTGAATGCCCACACTGGGACAGACTTGCAAGGCTGTGAAGAGATCTTAGGTAGAGCCCTGCACGGATGCAGACATCTATATCAAGTTAGTGTCTTGCGGATGCAAACTTTATGGCGGTGCGGATAATATTGCTGATTTAAAAATAAAAATTTTTATTGATTTTCAGTCAGGTATGCTCTTATTTTTGCTTGTGGTTAGGCGACCCTTGACAGTGGTATGGGGGAATGGTGATACATAAAGGGCCTTGAGACTAAAGCTGCAAGTCTGACCAAAGCCTAACTGGCTCCTACCCGCAATTAGTGCGAGGAAGGAACGAAGGTCAATACATCGGTAGTTGTCGAAAGAGAAAATCCCTCATAAACCTGTGACTGTAGAGGTTCTGGGGCCAGGTTACAGATCTGTCCCTTTCAATACCTTAGGCATAGTATGCTGTAGTTCTATTTTACCACTATATTTTATTGTGCGTCCTGTATTTATGGGTTAGATTGAATAGGACGAAACATGGGTACAGTTTTCACGCACTGCATTACTTTTCAGATGCTCATGTGACAGCTAGAAAAATAGAATTTTGTTCGCATACGGCCACTATGTGGGCCGATGATTCAGTAGAGTCCCGAAAACTCTGCCTAATGTCGACCGAAGTGTGGCTTAGTTTGTGAAAATACTGTGTTATTGGGAATGGGATTGAGAAGGAATAAGTATGAGTGTTTCCTCAAAAAATACAGTACTGTACCTCTATGTATTGTTTCCCGAGAATACAATGGAGAATAAACTACCCAAATACCCTTTAAGGAAAAGTACGTACTTTCTGAAGGCATAGAGCCTTCACAACTTGAAAATGAAAAATAATGAACAAACTGTACAGTAATTTACCTGATAAGACAGACCTCAGAAAAATGGTTTATGAAGGCATAAAGCTCTATTATGAAAATTTACTAGTTAATTTTGCAAAAACTGGCTACATTTTTTAAAGAAATGCGTAATGTCTGCACTCCACTCAGTGCTTCATCACGGAGGACGAAGGAAGAGCAAGTCCATTACAGACGTACCTTGTTAAAAATACTGAAGGGTGGTTTTCACAGCCTTTAGTCCAGTGAAATTGAAATAATAAATATGGTAGTTCAACCTATTCTATACAAGTAAATAAGAGATGTAGAGATTACATTCTTATTTAATTAAAAATGGACATGGTACCGGTTTCGACCCTAGTCTGGGTCATCAGCCGATTATAACTCTAAAAACAATGCATAAGTAAGAAAGAAGTTAAAGGTCAAGTCCACACAATATCAGTTGAAGAGGCGATATAAAAATGACGGGGGTAGGCAATGTTCAATTTAGACGAAGTGGAATGTAAGTCACTTAAAAGAAGTAATGCGTGATCTTCCGAGTGTCAGCATGGCACACGCAATGTTTGGCACTGTCTCACAATGTTCACGAAAAGCAGAGAACAGTTAAATGAGCCAGACTGCATACACAGTCAGGCACAAAGTCACAACACAATCCAAATATGAAGATATAAAGTCATGAAGCCGAAGACGAGCAGCTCAACCGAAGTAACTTGCAAGCTTCAGAAGATCGGCGCGGTGTTTACAACGTCAAGTGCTGTAGTTTCATACGCTGATGGAGATCGAAGGATAGATTATTGATAAAGTATTTGCTTAGTTCACGAAAATGTACCTATCTATATATATATATATACTTATAATACGATTGAATATAATTGAATACGTAATTATGATCTTGAAGATTTTTAGAACAGTTGACGTGAAAAAACAATAGTGAAAAAAAATGGTAAAAAGCGCAATACCGGAAACAAATGAAAACGTGTGTGCACAGTGCGCTATTTCTTGAATATAATAAATGTGGGTTGTGATTGAAGTAGTCAAAGTTGGCGGACGCAAGGCATGAAATTAAATTTGAAAGTGAGGGCCCAAAATGGTGGCAGTGCAATACGGAACAATGAAATTTTTATCTTTACAAAGCCTTTAGTCCCTCACTGTGCGATATTTTAGGGGCTTGTAGGGTGTAGTCTTCATAATTTTCCGGCATTTTTTCGTTAAATGTAATAGCAGCAATAATTTCTGCATCAGGCATAATGTCTTTTCGGTATCATTCTGGAGCCACTGTCAGTTATTTTCATCGGTTTCTGCACATCCAAGAACTCTTTTTTTTTCAGGAGGTCGAATAAGTTAACTGTTTCTGCATCATGTTCAACAAACTCATTTCCCTCGTGATCAAGGAGTTTCGGACAAACGGGTTTCGCCATCGGACACAATGTTTAGTGTTCTACATGGTTGTTCCTGTCATTTTCTCTTATCTCCTATGTTCATGGGTTAGATTGAGTTTGAACCATTGAATAGGGTGAAATTTGGGTATAGTTTTCACACACTGCTTCATTTTTCATATACTGGCTTGGCAGATGGAATCGTAAAATTTGGCTAGGAAATGGCTACTAGCGTACCTGCCAACTTTTGCGATTTAGGCGGGGACTCCCGGTTTTCAACAGTTCTTCTCACCTCCCGATTTTTCTATCATTTCTCCCGATTTTAGCTTATTGTTTGGTGAACTTCAAAAATTTGTTTTCATATCCTGCCATTTCAGCTTTGTACGCCAGTGGCCAGAAATATCGACGTTTATACGAGAAATGCGCGCAAATGTAGGAATGCCCGTAAATCACGGTGCGTATATCGATTGTCAATCTTTCATTCTCGCGTGCTATGTTTGTGTTCGTTCACATCAGTCTAGTCGATTCTGGAGACTAGTCACTAAATTTGGAATCTCTTTTAGTAATTTAGGGACAGAATTTCAAAGATAGCGATTGACATTTCTAGAGACTTTTAGGAGCCATTTGGAGACAATTCTGCCAAATTTTATATTACGTGATAAAAATAACATTGCGTGAGTCAGTATATTAATCTATGCATTTGCTACGTGATTGCATCTAACTTCATGACTAATTCACGTATGGAGCACGAGTTCATACTATTTTCTGAAGGCTTATCACAGACCTTATTTATGCAGCAGATAGCAGTATTTTGCACGGAATAAGACGACTTAACTTGCATTATACTCCTCTGGAACTACCAAATAAACCATATTAATCAATATAATTTAAGTGTTAGTTCATTATTTCAATGGTTTTCAAGTGATATTTCATTGTCTGATTCATAAAAGTGTAGGTGACTCTGATAATTCTGCAGCTCCAGTAAGAAATTGGTATTTTATACAAAAATAGCCGACATTTTTCAGTGATACATCACTTCACATTCTAATCTATCCTTGGATCTATTGCACACATCGTAATATTTACCATGCTACTAAAGAATAATATATCCTTTCTATTCTTCGAACCACCATTTGAACAGACTGAAGCGGAAGTGAGTGCATACATCAGGGGATGGCGCGGGCAACTGAGGGCAGTGTCTGCGGTGTTGTTGCACGGTAGGTGAGGGGGCAATGGGGGCGCGCTATTCAGCACGAGTTTTGGCAATGGTTCCGTCAATCCAGAGCTGTTATATATACTCACTCAGTGGATGACTTGAACACGTGGGTGCAGTTGCAATCATAACCCCCCCCCCCTCCCCATGGCACTACAGCCCTTGAAGGGCCTTCGCCTACCAAGCGACCGCTGCTCAGCCAGACGGTCCGCAGCTTACGAGGTGTCGTGTGGTCAGCACGACGAATCCTCTCGGCCGTTATTCTTGGCTTTCTAGACGGGGGCTGCTATCTGTTAGATAGCTCCTCAATTCTAATCACGTAAGCTGAGGGACCTCGAACCAGCCATCAGGTCTAGGTAAAAATCCTTGACCTGGCCGGGAATCGAACCCAGGGCCTCTGGGTAAGAGGCAGGCATGCTACCCCTATACCACAGGGGCTGGCAGTTGCAGTCATAGTCTGTTTAAAACAGCAGTAAGAGAATTTTATCAGTGTGCTTTGCTTTTACAAAAATGATGTGTGTGTATTGTGTGCTAATTCATAATTATTGTAGTCTCTTGTACATCTGTAGGTTTCTTCTTACTCGTTATCTGATGCTGTTGTGCAATGGATCCGAACAAAAATCCCCCAGACTGTTATCATTTGGAGAAACGCAAGATTTTTACGTCTGGCGAGAGAAATGATTCTGTTGGTTTACAAGCATTTCCGAGCTTATACTATTGGAAGGCGAGGTTAGTTTACCTCATGTGCTGACCCCGACTCTGATTCAGACTTGGATGTGCAGCCACTTGAATGCGATAGAGATTAATTACTGCGGCACAAAGTAAGCTGTCGCTGAAACCTGCATTATGAAGACGATAATATTTTTTATAAAAATATATTTGTAATAAGTTATTTATAGAAATTGTGCTGGACAAAGCGAAGGTAGGGCAGGTTTTCGCGTGGATCCCCAACTTTCCCTGTCATTTTCATGTTAATTCCAGTACGAGTACATAATCACTGGTCATCCTCCCCAGTTGTATTCCGACCCAGTGTGAAGCTCAAGAACACTGCCCTTGAGGCGGTAGAGGTGGGATCCTTCGCTGAGTCCGAGGGAAAAACAGACCCTGGAGGGTAAAAAGAAAGTGGTAAAGTACATAATCATCACTTCTCTCGCTTATTCATCAGTCGCCCGTGAATAGCGTGACGGACCTCTCCGGCAGCTCATTTCAATTGGGAATCAGGCCACATATTTAGATAATAGTGAATAATAAATAATAAAATGTTTTATATATATATATACATATATATATACATACATTATCATTACAGACTGTTATGCCTTTCAGCATTCAGTCTGCAAGCCTCTGTGAATTTACTAAGTGTCGCCACAATCTGAGAATTTGCAGCAAACCGAGATGTACTCTCATCAATGACGCGGGTATTCCAAGGCGCCTGCATCCCCTCTGGCTGATCTCCGGATTGTGCTGTAAGAAAGTCATATATAGATAATAGCAATAATAATTTAATGAATGTAATGCTTACTGTGTATGTCAAAAAAATTCGTTCGCAATATTTTAAGCGTGGAATTATAGTTACAACATAGTAAAATGTAAAAGCCTCCATGGCTCAGGTGGCAGCGCGTCGGCCTCTCACCGCTGGGTTCCGTGGTGCAAATCCCGGTCACTCCATTTGAGATTTGTGCTGGACAAAGCGGAGGCGGGACATGTTTTTCTCCGGGTACTCCGGTTCTCCCTGTCATCTTTCATTCCAGCAACACTCCAGTATCATATAATTTCATGTCAGTCATTAATCATTGCCCCAGAAGAGTGCGACACTCTTCGGCAGCCAGCTTATATTCATATCCTCGTCGCAAGATGGGGCTTGATTCATTCCATCCCTGACCCGATCAATGACTGGAAAACTGATTGTAGGTTTTCACATTTAAAATGTAATTCAGTAAATTAATTGTTAAAATATGTATGCCGTTAAGACTGTATGGGATTCTAACACGCATACGTTAATGTATTCATTATTTTAAATGCACTCAAAGTATAATCCGTGAGCTGTGCTGGAGTATGGAATCGCGCGCCGGTTCATTTGGCAACCACGGCGAGTGTGGTGAGGCAATGACGTTACTTCCGCTTTAGTCTGTTCAAACGGTGGTCCGGGGGATAGTAACGTCAATCACAAACTTGGGCAGTGAACAGCATTTCCCAGAATTACCACAAAACTTATTTCCTTATTTATGCGGCAAATAGCAGTATTTTGCATGGGATAAGAAGACAGTTTTAACTCGTATTATACTGTGGAACTTCGAACTAGCCATATATTCTCATAGCCCAAAACGTGTGCTCACTATTTAAATAGTTTTCATAGGTAATTAGGTGCATAATAACTTTGTTTCCACATCTGCAATTTTTTAAAATCTTCAAACCAATTTGGTTTAGAGACATGACTTATTTGCAGTGATAATAAGTGACGTGCTTTACATGTAATTTTAAATGTGTGTGCTTAGTGTGGTAAATTCGGCTGACTGTTTTTACACAAACATCAGCTGGGAGTTTGAAAGAAAAAGTGTTAGACAATAACAGCTACTACTGATGACCCTAAAATGCTGCTAGTTGTCTTTGAACAACAGAACTATAGAAGTATTGACTAATTCTGTGTTGATCAAATGTATTATAAAAGTGTGAGAATTGTTATTTTGAAAAATCATTGCACAGGATAAGATTCAACAGGTTCTGAAACTTTCTTCGGAAAGAGAGTGCTGTATTTTTGTATTGGAAAATCTACAGATTTAATACTTTTCTGAACATTATGTAAGCTTATGTGGTCATACAACCCAATGATTTCCATTGTGTACTGTGATGAATTAATAAGAGCCAATCCAATGACATGTTGTTGATTAAATCTTTTATCTGAGATCTGATAGTTTGTTTGTAACAAGGTCTGTAATTAAGGAAAGAATTAACATTAAACATTTTGTGCAGGTGGACTCTGGTGACCGTACTCCTTTCACTAAGGTGGTTGAAGCCATTAAGACCAACTTCAATGATCGTTACGAGGAGATCAAGAGGCACTGGGGTGGTGGTATGCTTGGATCGAAGTCCGCTGCCAGAATTGCCAAAATTGAGAAGGCCAAGGCTAGAGAACTTGCCCAAAAGCAGGGTTAATCTTGTGCCTTTTGTGTGATGTACAGGTATAATAAAACGATGAAAAATATATTTGTTTTACTGAAATTTCATGTTGGCATTACTCCTCCATTTATAATATTTTTGTAATTTCCCTCGTTCAGTGAGAAGTGTATTTTCTTATATTTTTTCTTCTTCAAACCCCTGGCTACAAAATTATTGATGAATCACTACCTCCATTTTTCCCTGGCTGAAACCCCTACTGTACGTACGGTTACATTAAGAGATAACAACACATTGATTTCACTTGATTTCTGCTTTTTAACATATATCATAGACCACTACGCCGTTTAGCATCGGTCTGCATGCCTATGCAAATTTACCAAATGTTGCCACAATCTTCTATTTGCAACCAGTGCTGTGGCCTCATTTAGCTCTATACCTCATATCTTTAAATCGTTAGAAACTGAGTCTAACCATCGTCGTCTTGATCTCGCTCTACTTCTCTTACCCGCTATAATGGAGTCCGTAACCTGTCCTCTATTCGCCTCGCATGACCCACCACCGAAGCTGGTTTATGCGTACAGGTACATCTACAGATTGCATTCCTAACTTAGCCTTTATCTCCTCATTCCGATTGCCCTCCTGCCATTGTTCCCACCTGTTTGTACCAGCAATTATTCTCTCATGTATGTTACCTCTAACTTATGAATAATATGTACCGAGTCCACCCAGCTTTTGCTCCCCTAAAGCAAAGTTAGTCTGAAAACAGACCGATGTAAAGATATTTTCGTCTGGGAGCTGACTTCCTTCTTGCAGAATACTGTTGATCGCCACTGCGAGTTCACTGCATTAGGTTTACTGCACCTTGATTCAATCTCACTATACTACCATCCTGGGAGAACACTCCTAAATATTTGAAGTTATCTACCTGTTCCAGGTTTGTATCACCAATCTGACATTCAATTCTGTTGAATTTCATACCTACTGTCGGATTTTTTATTATGGACACTCAAGTTTAGGCTTTAATTACAAACGAACCAATAGGCCTATGGAAATTAGTTATACCAATATTTTCCTTGTTTAATTCTACGTTACCGTATATAAGACGCATTGTTTTCGACGTTCATTAAATATTTTTTATTTGTGGTTGTAATAAATATTGCCCGGGTTTTTGGCTTCTTCTCTACGATGCGCTCACTTAGGAATATGTACAAGGAAAACGACTTGTCTGATTCTGATGAAATTTTTATGTTATAACTACATGTATTTGTAGTGTAATACTCAAGTTACAATTTTTTTCAACCACCCCGTAAAAAGTTCTTATCATTTTACTAAAGCAACTCTTTCTCAGCCCAGGATAAACGTACAACAGCAAACCTGGGCTTAATTTGAAGCACGCAGTCATGGTTATCAGAAACTACAACAACTGTAACCGTACAGAGTGGTACCGAATTTATGAAGAGTAATATTGAGGGGAGGTTTTGTCCACGTCGGACCGTGCGATTAACAGCAGGCCGGGTGGTGAAATTGGGCGCAGTGTTGCCGCGTTCAGTAGTAATCACGCACGCAACGAACACAGTACGATCGCCCCGGGCAGTTGTGAAACGGAATTCCCGTGACCTTGGTTTGTCCGGAAGCCATTTGCAGTTTTCCTATGTTCTGCATGTTGACCACGTCACTTCAAGATGCCTCCGAGACCGCCGTTATCAGAGGGTGAACTTGCAGCGATTGTGTTTTTTTTGTTATTTGCTTTACGTCGCACCGACATAGATAGGTCTTATGGCGACGATGGGAGAGGAATGGGAAGGAAGCGGCCGTGGCCTTAATTAAGGTACAGCCTCAGTATTTGCCTGGTGTGAAAATGGGAAACCACGGAAAACCATCTTCAGGGCTGCCGATAGTGGGATTCGAACCTACTATCTCCCGGATGCCTCTATGCGCACGGCTAACTCGCCCGGTAGGCCTTAGTTTCAAACGCCGGTAAAGAAGCTGGAACAACTGACTAAACGACTTCGACCAGATGTACAGATTATTTGGTTAGCAGTGGCCCATTGCGAGCGTAATCCAATCGAGCTCATTCGGGCTTACGTAAAAGGGAAAATAGCAGAAACAAATATAGCTAACACATTAAAAAACGGTAGAGGTATGGAAGCAATTTACGCTTTATGCCGAGAAGCCTTACGTACCGTGATCGCTGAACTCGGGAAACAAGTTATTAAACACGCGAAAAAAATTGAAGACCACTACTGGGAAAAAAAATGGACTGTCTACAAATGTTCCTTATTTCCAGTCAGTCATAACATGAATGACAGCAGCACCGATTCTTCGGAACACTGATTTTTCAGACGAAGAAAATTGATAGAATTAAATACCGTAAATATATGTAGCCTAAATAATAATTCAAATAACTCTTGTAAAAATTGTACAGTGCGATATTTCTAAATTAGGAAGGTAACCATTTTTAAACCTGCCGTTGAAGGTCCAAAGCCCTCATGAGAAAAGGTGATGGGAAGTGGAATTTATAAGAGGAAATAAACTTATAGGTTGAAAGTAAACGAATGAATGTAAAGGAAAAGCTGTGTTTGTTGCGCGCGTGAATACTACTGAACGCGGCAACACCGCCCAATTTCACCACCCGGCCTGCTGTTAATCGCACGGTCCGGCGTACACAAAACCTCCTTTCAATATTACTCTTCACAAATTCGTTACCAAACTGTACTGTTACAGTTGTTGTAGTTTCTGATAACCATGACTGAGTGCTTCAAAACAAGCCCATGTTTGCTGTTGTACGTTTATCCTGGGCTGAGAAAGAGTTGCCTTAGAAAAATAAGAACTTTTTTCAGGGTGGTCGAAAAATCGTAGCTTGAGTATTACACTACAAATACATTTGGTTATAACATATAAAAATTTCATTAGAATCAGACAAGTGGTTTTCGTTGTATATATTCCTAAGTGAGCACTTCGTAGAGAAGAAGCCAAAAACCCGGGCAATATTTATTACAACCACAAATAAAAATGATTTAATGAGCGCCGAAAACAATGTGTTTTATATACGCTAATGTAGAATTGAAGAGGAAAATATTGGTATAACTCGAATTTCAATAGGCCTATTGGTTCGTTTGTAATTAAAGCCTAAACTCGGGTGTCCATAATAAAAAATCCGACAGCAGTGACATCAATTTAGTCTTCGAAAGGCTAATTTTCGTACTATACTCATGGCACCTATTTTCAAGTAGCAAGATATTAGACTGCAAGCTTGCGGCACAATCTGCCATTAAGACAAAGTCGTTGGCATAGGCCAGACCTCTTATCACATTTCCACCTAACTGAATCCCTCCCTGCCTTTACAGCCTTGTCTAACTCCTGTAAGTACTCTGAACCAAGAACTCGATTCTACCATCAATTCTCACTGCAGTCAGCTTGTGAACATAAATGCCTTTGATTTTAATCATCTACCCTTAATCCCCTAGTCCCCCAGTATGGTGAACTCGGCACCCTGTCGTATGCTTTCTCTAGATCTACGAAACATAAACACAACCGTCTATTCCTCTGGTACAGTTGTTCAATTACCTGGCGCATACTGAAAATCTGATCCTGACAGCCCCTCTGTGGTCTGAAACCACACTGGTTTTCATCCAACTTCCTCTGAACCACTGATTGCACCCTCCCTTCCAAGACGCCAGTGAATACTTGGTCTGGTATACTAATCAATCAGATACCTCAATAGTTGTTGCAATCCTTTCTGTTCCCTAGCTTATAGATAGAATTACTGCTTTTGTCCAATCTGAACGTACCTTACCAACACTCCATGCTAATCTTGCTACTCTATGGAGCCATTTCATCCCTGCCTTCACACTATATTTTTGCCATTTCAGGTCTAATTTTATCTATTCCTGCTTCTTTATGACAATGGAGTTTATTTACCATCCTTTCCACTTCCTCAAGCGTAATTTCACAAGCATCACTTTCCTCCCCATGAGCTCCGTTGTTACACGCCAGCATGAAGATTTCCTTTTACGTTGAGAACATTATCAAAATTTTCCCTCCACTTGTCCAGTGATTCCATGGGATCTATTATGAGTTCACTGGAATTACCCAATACTGTTAATTTCCTTTTCCCCCTCCCTTCATGATTCTTTTATTACTGTCCAGTAAGGTTTCCCTGCTGCTTGATCTAGCCTTTCCAGGTATTTACCAAAATCTTCCCACATCTTCTTTTTGGATTCAACAACTGTTTTTGCTGTTTCTTTCATCTATGTACAATTCCCTGTTTTCATCCCTTTTTTGAAGTCATTTCTGATAAGCCTTCTTTTTACATTTGCGAGCTGTTCTTACTTCATCATTCCACCAAGATGTTTGATTTTTCCCATCTTTACACACAGTTGTTCCTAGGCATTCCCTTACTGTTACTACTACAGCATCCCTGTATGCCACCCATTCTCTTTCTTTTTAACAATTTTGTAATTCTTCCATCTTAACTTCAAATTATGTAGTTTTTCATCTTAGGTTTATAGAGAAGTTCTGAGGGTTAATATTCTATGCATTTCTAGAATTATCTAATTTGGTGGGATCAGTTGTATGTATGGTTACAGCCAATACAGCATGTCTACATGCCCTGTGGGAGCCTTTGAAGATGTCACATTGGGAACAAATCATATTCCCTTCGTGCAGAAATCTTAGTAGAGGGCTATAAAATAGATAATTACAGCCATACTGTTTGATATAAAATGTGTTTAGAGCAAGTGGCTAAAGGAACATGAATATTTGTCACAAGAGATTAGGAGTAGTATACAATGGAAGAGTACCACCTGTGGGGGTTGGGGACGCAGGCGACGAATACACCGTGGCGAAACTGCTTGGAGTCATTTGAGGGAATGCCTACCGTAATAAATACAATTAAAATTATATACTGTAAATATTTTAACAAATTTATCTGCTGTTATGGTACTAAAACTACAATCTGTGTGCTACATGCTGACAGCAGACTGTGCTTCGCCGATCATCCGTTACATGGCAACAGTTGACTACTTGTTCTGACGGAGGCAGGACGTTAGTTGACTTTAGTTTTGTTTGCGTTCCACTAGCTTGATTGGGAGCGGGGTGATGAGGAAAATTAGGTGGCTGCCCGCAACCCCTTTCTAGGAGGTTTAGGGCCCATTGAGGCATGCCTCTTCTGCTATTTCAGCGTGTAGAAACTCCCAGCGTGAAGAATAAAATTAAGTATGGTATTATTTGTTGTACAAGTGCACACGCTATTCTTTGGTATTAGTAGGCAATTGGTGCATTAGTGGCATTATTAGTGACAATTCAGACATTGAAACTGCTAATTCACATTCTGAGTTTCTGTGTGTAAAACAAGACTGACATCATCTGGTTGAAAGTCGCATTAAAATAGAGCTGAAACTGTTTAAGATGTTTTTGTGGGGACCAAAAATAAATATAAAGAGGGAACGTGCTTAAAAATGGAAAACAATTTTGCTGTTAAATTTAAGGGTAGGTTCGAATGTAAAAAATAATTATGTTGAAAACAAACAAGTGTTTATAATTAATTGAATAAAGAAATAGTATGTTTTAGGAATATCAACACAGTACATCAAGGAAAAATATTAAGAGAAACACGAACTATACATGTCGCTTACAATTGCTGTTCAATCCCGAATACCACCCGCCACTGAATAAGACCCGCACCCTAAATTTGAGGTGGCAAAATGCGAAGAAAAAAATCATAACGTACGTACCTATTTCATTTTCTTCAAATATATCACAAATATAAATTCAAACAGCTTACAATTAATAAAATCATCACAAAAATCGTTAATAATATCTGTCCAATACTCGGATCATTCCCAATTCGGTCATCTGAAGTTTCACCTTAGGAACTTTCCTCTCTGGCATCTTTCCACAAATAGTCCCCTGAATTTGAAATTCTGCATTTGTTAAAGCTGTTAGACACTAGATCGTTGGAAATGTGCACCCATACAGTTTTTGATCCAGCTGCTTCACTCGTCCGTTTGGTGTTAATGTGTGATCCCCATCAGACATCCACTCGGCGTACAATTGTTTCATTGCAGTTTTGAAAGGCCGGTTTACGGACTCGTCCAACCGCTGTAGAATAGAAGTCAATCCTCCGGGAATAATCGCAAGATTGGTTTTTCTTTTTCTCATCATATCCTTTACGGCGTCAGTTGTATATCCTAGGTAACTGTCCAACACAAGCATGTTTTGTTTTTGTAACAAGGCTCCAGGGCGAAATTGCCAGGCGGGCTTGTGTGTTCTAACAACACCGGACGGCAAGTTTCCTTTCAGAAGTTTTCCTTTTCAGAACTACATATGGAGGAAGTTTGGTTCCACCCGCTAACGCGCACATTACCGTGCATCGTTGCTTTTCGTTACCACCTGTTCTGATGGTTGCACTTTTAGAACCCTTCGCATCCGCTGTATTTTCTAACGGCATTTCAAAATAGACAGGTGTCTGGTCAGCATTCCCAATTTGCAACAGCAAATAATAATTTTGCTTCCTCAAATGAATGCGACGCTGAAGGGCCGCTAATTTTTCTTCATACGCCCCATGGAGACGTGAAGTAGACGTACGTCTCCTAATGCACAATCCCTCTCTCCAATAAGTTTCGGATCCATCCGTGGCTTGCAGTATAACCCTGTGTTTTGAGATCTCTAGTGCTTTCAGTTGACACATTTCACTAGAAAAACTGTCCGAACTCATGTTTTTCTATCACAAATTTGTGGAGTCTTTCTTCAATTTCCGGAAATGCTGCACTCCGCCCATGGAACGCTCTGCGATCGCAGATACTTTACGGAAGTTTTCCTTCTTCCGCCAATTTCGAATACAAGATTCATCGATATCGTACTTTCTGCCAACAGCACGATGTCCATATATTTCAGCTTCGCTTACAACTTGTAAGTTTCTCGCGCACAGTAAATGATCCCACATACCGTTTTGAATCCATGGCTTACTATCGAGACAGCACTTTCACTGGACAAATACGGGATTCGAATGTGAACAAGGAAGACTTACGTAACCAACAGTCTTGACCTTCGCAAAGTACAATATCACTAGCCTGCAAAATAAAACTTTTTTGTGCGGTAAAAACGAAGCTAGGTGGGCTTTATGAATTTCTTAACGCAGAATTCGAGAAAAAAATTAGTGTTTGTGATTCACGTCTGGTTTGGTGGCAATTTTACAAAACATTATTTTGTTCTTACGTAAAATTGTTGATACTTAGTATTGATTAAATTTGATGTATTAATATAAATTTCAGCTTGCAAAACGTAATCATATTTTTCATGCATTGAATACATATAAATGCTGCTTTGTAAGCAAGTAGATAGTACGTATTATATTTTTAATGTACATTGAAATTCGTGAAACTGAAGCATAAAACGCCTATTTATTTTCGACTGTACAGTTGCTTTTAAATTAATATAACGGTACCTTGAATAAAAATTACGTGGTTAAACATACATCGTTTTGTTACTTCCATTATGTGCAGGTTAGATTCACACCTCCCGTCTTTTCCCGTTCTCCAAGGAATTTCCGGGTTTTTTAAGTTCTTGAATGATCTCTAGTCTTGTGCAATCGACCTACAGTAATCGGCTATCATATTCACATCCCAACGTCCCTGATAGCGTCTTTCTGCATCTTTGGGATCCTGGTGAAACCTTTCACCTTGTTCTTCAGACAGCTCCTAAATTTAGAGGGAAATAATCCAGATGCGAAGCTAAGAAATGAAGCTTAAGCCTCATATTACAACAGAGTTCCTTAAACTTTACCAACATTTTCCTTACAGTTTATTTGTATTGAGGGTCCTTAATGTTGCCAAGGAATTTAGTCACTACATCTTTCAATGTGTTCCATGCCTCTTTCTCAATTTTGGTCATCGTGTCTGTGAAAATTTTATCCTTCATCTGTTTACGAATCTATGGTCCATCAAATACGCCTTCTTTGATTTTTGCATCTAATAATGAGGGAAATTTAGTGGATAAATATTGGAAGCATAGGCTACTTTTATCTAATGCCTCGATATACAGTTTCAACAATCCAAATTTGATGTGCAAGGGTGGAAGTAGAATTTTTTCACGGTCAATAAGACTTACATTCAAGACATTTTTCTGGTTTTAGTTGTTTCCTTTCTGTCCAATTCACTGTATCCCATTGTTTATCCCGTGCCCTGCTATCCCATTCGCATAGAAAACAGGAAAATTTTGTATAGCCTTTTTGTTGTCCCAGCAACAATCCAATGATCTTCAAATCACTGCAAATTTGCCACCCATGCTCATGATATTTAATTTTTTCAAGCACCAACTTTAAGGTCTCGTATGTTTCAGACATTTTTGTTGTGTGCAAGTGGACGGATGCCAGAACATTTGTATTATGAAGCAAAACAGCTTTTAAACTTATTTTGGAAGAGTCAATAAAAACACACCAGTTACTCTTTCTCTCCCAATCAACGTAGATTTGAAACGTCCGTACAAAATAAAAGTTCATCTTGAGTATAATACTTTCGGACTGTTATCTTTGAAAGGAAACTGCTTTATCAGTCCATCATAAACATTGCATAAGGGCTGGGGCTTTTTAACACGTCTGATTATTAAAGTGGTCTAAGATGAAAGACAAACTCTCAACTGTCTTATCTTCAATCCTACATACCTCGCGGTCTATTGCGTATCTGGGGGAGTTTATGAATTTACTAGGAAATCCCCAACTACAAAATGAAAATTTAGATAGCAATAAACCTATAATAAAATGCAAACAATAACAAATCAAATCACATAATTGTATTCTAAAAAATGTTGCGCGAGAACTTCTCAACATTACATCTTACGAATTCATGCAGATACTAAAACACTGAATTGTGTCAAAACTAGACGTGATAGGAAAATAATAGTATCGTTTTCGGAATCAGGGCAGCGATTTCCATAAGAATTACCTATTTTCTATTTTACCGCAAAATCATGTTGGCTAGTGTATTCCATGAGGTGAGCTATTCACGCACCCGGGATGCCAGCAACACTTGTGAACAAATGACAATCGAGCATCCGCAGCAGCGGCTTTCATATGTACCGCATATTTACCCATATTCTTCTATTTACCGTATTTCATTACCTTACATTTCACGTTTACATGCCACTGTAACCGTATCGAGAAAAATCGATCTTGTTTTCTAGAACGCAAATAAAATACAATAAGGCCTGAATGCCCATTTACATGGGGTATATTGAGTACGGTAACTGTATCCATATCTATTTCAGTAGTCCATGTAAACATAGTAAATATTTGAGAATCAACGGCTTGAATACGACCTGCTCCCAGATTTAGAACCAATATTTTGCGGGGAAAAGTGCGGGTGGTATTCAGGATTATACGGTATGTTTAAAGTTGTCATAGGAAAGTCTAAAATTGGGCGATTTGCACACGTTTCATGTGTGGATTAGCATAAACTTTCTCAATAAACTTTAATTTGTCATTGTTTATAAACTGCCTAGCTTTCTTCTCCATAACTGAATATCCTGCAAACCCTGCGTATGTGTAGGCCTAATTTATATACTTTGTTACACAACTCCCAAACGTAAAATTAAGCACCAACATGTCACCTATATGCGTAAGTACAGTAACATACGTAGTTCCACGTAAGTGCAGTAGGCCTAATTTACGCACATTGTTACACAAGTCACTCCGGCCTCTTTCAGATGGCGCGGAAATAAAATGTGCCCGTTAGTATGCACGGGTGCATCAGTTTTTTGCTGACTTACACTGACAGTGGGTTGAGTGGTGCAAAACTGCACCTTCCACTGGCTCCTTTTAACACTTTTCAGTGTAGGTGATAAATTTGGACAATCATCTTCTTCGTTCACCTTCTACACTTCAGGGCAGAAGGTAGGTGGAGGATGGTTGCCTAGTTATACTTCCTCTTAAAACAAGAATCACCACCACCAGAAGGTAGGTATTATCAATCAAAAAGACAAAACTAGTTCAAGCATGCTGTGTCTTTCACATTTCCTTTGAGAAGGAGATGGTTACAATTTTGTGGATACTCTCTCAATAACTGGTCTAAATGATACCACACTTTCACAAACAAGAGACCACTGGTATTTCTGACATTAAGTTCTCAATGTCTGTTTCGGGTTCCATAACTGCTGTATATCACACAGGTAAAGGAAAAAAGTGCTAAATAACATTTAAATTGGAAATATACAAAGGGCACTAGGGAACTTTTGCAATGTGAGTGAACACTTTGGGCTTTTTCAAAATTATTTCCACCACACTCGATGCACTTCTCCATACGTGGAAATCAGTCACTGAACCAACTCCGCCACTTTTCTTCGGTTACATTTTCACATTTGGTCCCATGCTGCCAGAAGCTCCTTGTAAGATGCAAAACGCCGTCCTTTAATCTTCACTTCTGGGAAGAGTGTGAAGTCACATAGGGCAAGATCAGGACTGTATGGATGGTGATCAAGCACAGTCAACCCTGGTCTGGCAAGAAAATCCATTGTTACATTAGCATGATGTGCTGGAGCATTGTCGTGATGCAAGAGCTGTGTTGAATCGTGACCTTGGGCAGAGCTGCTCGAGAGCCTGGATGACCACTTCGCAGTAACGGTCCTTTGTGTTTCTAGCACAACCCAAGTCAGGATGCCCCATTTAGTGCGTCCTTTTCACTGACCTTTACTTTCGCACAGTCACAAGAGTACCGTCATCTTCGAACAGCCGCATTTTGTTCGGACATCGTAATAATGAAGCCAAGTTTTGTCACCTGTAATGATGCTATTGGTATATGCGAAGTCCCATTTTCAAACTGTTTTAGCATTTTTCGGCACCATTTCACCCGATGTGCCCTTTGTTCCTCTGAAAGTGAACGGCACCCATAGGGAGCAAACCTTCCAAACATGGAGATAGTCGTGTAGAACTAAATGAATAGCTTGTGCAGGGTGTCTTCTACCTGCCGATATGTCAACCGCCTCTCTTACTGCAACATTTTCCTCACAGCTTCAATGTTCTCAGTCACTGATTCATACGGTTGCCCAGAACGAGGATCGTCTTCAACCCCAAAATTTCCCCTCTGGAGCTCTTTGTACCACCGGAAAATTGTCCGATGTGGACAGCCTTTCCCCAGCACAGGAGTCATTTCCTCCAGGCACTGGTCAACGGTTAATCCACGAGCAAAATTGTAGCGGATAATTGCGCGATATTCACCTTTAGACCATACTGACTTCTTAACTTGCTTTCAATCCCACTGCTTAGTAACAACTGGTGTGAAGGTCGCGCTTTGCTGTCTTTGGACTGGTTTTCATTCCTCGCCATAACGAGTGTCCAGCCAACCGTTTCTGCGTATTGCAAAACTCTCCTAGTGCCCTTTGTATCAAGTTGGTGAGAGCAACTCTGCTGTGTATGACATGCGTAACAACTAATGTCCAATAACAAGTAAGTGGGCGTACGACCGCGACTCACTAGGGACTGCCCGCTGAAACATTTCTCCCGCGTGCGGTTATGCTGTTCCGCGTTATCTGAAAGATTCTATTTGAACAGTCATTTCTTAATTTGACATCCTTGCTAAGTATTCCGGTTTTTTCGTAAAATGTACGGATTTTGTGCGGTGAAATCGGATCTGACTCGATAGCAGCTGATAATACGAGATTGTCAGTGGGCTCTTCAAAGTGCACAGATTTGTAGTGTGATTGTGAAACACAGTTTGAATGATATTTATTCAGAAAGTCTCATTTGCTATACTTTAAATTCATATGCAAAAAGTGTACCAATTTGTGGTGTATTGGCGAATGAAAGTTACAAATATTTTTTCTAGAAAGTTCCTGTAATTTTATGTCCTATGTTTTAAATTCGTCTATAGACCCTGATATGAGACAATGAATAATGAGAACACTATACAGTACAATCTTTTGCTATTTGTACACATGACATGATCTGAAAAAAAAAGTCATAATTTATATATTGTGGTTGATGAATTACAGTAACGTACAGACTACGTGGTGCCACATCGGACTCGCAAATGAACACGCCAAGAATACTCACGCGGCCCGAATGTCATTAAGCTCTGTGAGTCAAACGTTGGTCTCACGTGGCACTCAAGCTGTTAAGAAGCAGCTTGAAGAGATAACCGAAATGGTCATGAAAAAGAAGACACATCCTCGAGAGACAACTGCAAAAGGAGAAAAGCAGGCCCACTACAGAAGCGAGGACAACACCGAAACACTAGAAACAGAACAACCAGCAGAGCCACAAAATAATGATCTCACTTCGTATTATGTTTATCAACCAACGATTGGCCAGGATTACCCAACAAAAATATCAACCGTGATACTACAACACAAGGAGAGGCAAGAAGACCTGACGACACCCAAAGAAGGTCCCCACAACTTGGTATAGGAGGACCAGAAGTAGGAAAACTGAAAGCTGCACCCCAGACAGCCTGGGTTTTCATAGGGAGATTGGATCGCGACACAACTGAAGAGGATATCAAAGAACATCTCTCCCAGAACGGAATAAACAAGATCCTCAGCTGTGAACAATCCCCCTCGCGCGGTACAAGCAAAGCCTTCAAGATAGGTGTGCCCATAGGGGAAAGGGAGTCAGTCATGCAGGCGAATCTCTGGCCAGACAGGGTAATCTACCGAACTTTTCGATTTCGGAGGCAATAATTTGAAAGACGAACAATACGTATGGTGCACCAAGGAAAGACTCGACAAAAGTGATGAGACCAAACTAACCATTCTACTGTGGAAATGTAGGACTGACAAACGTCACACGGCTTTCAACGCAACAAACAATGTTTAACGAAGATATAATCATCCTAACAGAAACATTTCTCACAAAACCACGGGACATACCCGGATATTATAACATACACGTCCTAGCAAAACAGAAGGAAAAAGGAAGACCCCTTGGAGGAGTGACCTGTCTCTACAATAACTGCATCGGCAAAGTAGAGATCATTTACAAAGAAGAAAACGTCATCATTACAACACACAACAATCGTAGGACTATACATACAACCTCAAACAACAGTGGAAGACGTGACGGAAATACTCGCAAAAATCATTACTTACGTCGAGAAAGAGAAAAACATAGTAATTGCAGGAGACTTAAACTGCAGACTGGATAAACCAGACCAGAAAAGTAAAGCAATACTCGAACTAATGGAAGAGGAGGGTTATAAGCTGGTAAATAAACGGGATCTCATGACGTATTTCGCACACAATGGCAAAAGTGCAATAGACCTAATCTTCACAAAAGGAAGAGATGTAACCCCAGAAACACAAGAAGCACTATGGACGTCGGCGGACACTCCACTTAGAAAACATACCAATAAGAACACACCTAACCCTAAGACCAACAGGAACGAAAACTCAAAACAAGCAATCCGAAACAAAAGTTTACGAGGAAAATCAACCCGGACGCACTGCCTAACCTGGGTGCTGAAATAACCAAAACCAGAGGTTTAATAAGCGAAAACAACCTGGATGAGGCTGCTACTGCAATCAAGGAAATAATTAAATCTGCAGCCATACCCCATAAGGAAAGAAAGGCTAAACCGTGGTTCAACGCAGAATGTTATATACAACGTAGAACAAGACTACAGGCACTACACAGAGCCAGAGACAGTAATCAAAGAGAAGCTCTAGAAGAATATTCAACAGAAAGGAAAATATACAAGAAAATGCTGATAGAAAAGAAAAATCAACACAAAGAAAGAGAAGCCGAGCGCATAGCAGAAGCAGCAACTAAAAGCACATTCATTGCCCTGTCAGCCAGGAGAAGTAGCCAGATCACCACAATACACATGGACACTTGGGAAAGCCACTTCTCCGATATCCTCAACGTAAAGCGGACAATACCAAAAGATATCCCACACACAAGAGCAGAAACCAGAGCTAACAACATCAAATTAAACAAAGAGGAAGTGAAAAACGCAATTATCAAGACAAAGGATAGAAAAGCAGCGGGCCCAGATGGGATCTACAATGAGCAAATCAAGGCTATGGAGAACTGGCTCACAGAAACCTGGACGGGTTTGTTTAACAAATGCGTGGAAAGAGGACAAATACCAGAAGCATGGAGAGCTCCACCATAAGTGTCTTATATAAGGGAAAAGGGGACACAGCAGACCCCAACTCCTACAGAGGCATCGCCCTGGAAAATACAGACTTCAAAATTTTCTCAAAAATAATAACGGACAGACTGGTTCAAGAGACAGACCACCTGATCCCTGAACAACAATATGGTTTCCGACGACGACGTAACACCATCCAGGCGATCAGAAATCTCCTAGAAGAAATAGAACGCACTGAGACACCCAAAAGGGAAGTACTTCGCAGTCTTCATCGACTAGAGAAAGGCTTTTGACCTCCTGAACAGAGGAAAGCTGCTAAAGAAACTGGCGGATATGATCGGAGAAGAGCACAGCATTACTGTCCTGTTGATGAACATACTGGCCTACAACGTAGTAAACATAAGCGACGGTATAACAATCTCAAAAGACATAATACAGACCAACGGGGTCATGCAAGGGGACCCAATCAGCCCCATTCTCTTCAACATACTGACATCGGACATAATAAGAATAATAGAAAACAACAAAGGAACCTCACTGCACATGTATACAGACGACATGGTTCTTGGCTCAACCAGCCAAGAGAGTCTACAACAAACTGTCAACAACCTTGAGACATGGGCGGAAGAAAACTCCCTGCAAATAAATGAGAGCAAGACAATGCAAGTGACCTTCAGAAAAGGCGGAAGAGTGGCAGAAAGTGAAAGAATAAAATTCAACGGCAGACACCTGGAAGTTGCACACACATATAAGTACTTAGGAATTACACTTACTGTAAGACGACAGGGAGATTATTTAGAATCCATATCAAAGAAAAAGCGACAGCAGCTATTAGAGCCACCTACAGAACAAAGGAACTGCACAAACTCTCTAGAATCAGCAATGACAATATTCCATGCAGCAATAAGTCCGATCATAACATATGGGATTGAAATAATCTGGAAAAATCTATAATTAGCAGATCTAAGAACCATGGAGAAAGTCAAAGCAAGATACCTGAAAAGAGCTTTATGTCTCCCAAAGAACACACAGTCAAGACTGGTATACGTACTAGGAAAGGAAACATATTACATCGAGGACCTGAGATGTAAACACTCACTACCATCCACACGCCAATACACGCAGACCCCTGAAGAAAGAAATGCGAAGAAATATGGCCAGAATTCTACACAACTGACGCCATGATGAAGAGGAAATGGACCGGCACAAACCAGGAGCTACGACATGTAGTAACAAGGTTGGCTATACATGGGATAGCTCCACCACAAACTCTGTGCGACGGCGCACTACCACGAAGTTAAAGAGGACTGCGAGTGCACGCTATGTGGTAAAAGATGTAAATGGTATCACATAGAGGTATGCAGGAAAAGAACTAAAACAGTGACAGAGTACAGTAAAGAGACCTAATTATAATATCTTAATATCACCAAGTGCTACATAAAGAATTTCCATGTATTAATGTATTAAGAGTAAATGTACCAACTGGCCATTCGGCTGCAATAAAATTTCATTCAATACGAGATTGTGTTTGCTATTCAACCGGGAAATGTATCGATAATCACATCATCACAGTGCTTTTGTCTCCTGTTCGACCTCAACTGCTATTTCTTTCATTTTGAAGAAAAATTGGTGAAAAGTAACAGGTTGTGAATTTATATACAACGTTAGTAACTGCGCCGTGCTTCATAGCAGCTGAAAGGCTTTGTGTGTGGGTGTGAGTAACATTGGCGGTAGTTCTGAAACTCTTAGAATTTTGTGACGAATTTATAAGCGATTTAATATTTTTAGTGGTGTTCCTAAGGAGTTCAACTAAGAAACAATATTATCAGTCTTCTTCGGAGGCATATTCTGTTGAATGTCCTTGTTTTATACAATCGCTGAAAGGGGAGATATTTGCGTTTTGTTCCGTGTGATATAAATTTTCTCACGGAGGAAGAACAGACTTATTAATTACCATTAAACCTGTTAAACAAGTCTCCAATACAAAATTTAAGGATGGCAGGAAATAAATTCATTTTTACCTCTTCTGGAGCCGACCGTGATATTGCATACCTGCCTACTTTCCCGATGTAGGCAGGAGATTACCGAATTTTGACAGTTTTTCCCGCCTGCCGATTATTCTATTATTTCTCCCCATTTTAGCTTTTTTTGGTTAACTTCAAATATTTGTTTTCAAATCCCGTCATTTCAGCTTTTTTTATGCCAGTGGCCGCAAGTCCTTCGCTCATTGGCCGCTTTCGAACGAAATATCGACGTTTATTAATGCGAGAATTTTGTGCGTATGTGAGACGTTTATTGAAAACTATAGCAACGCGTATATCGATTGTCCATCTCTCGTTCTCGTATGCTATGTTCATGTTCGTTCACAACAGTCTAGTCGATTCTAGAGACTTCAAAAAAATGTTGCTTTACGTCGCACCGACACAGATAGATCTTATGGCGACGGTGGAATGGGAAAGGCTTAGGAGTTGGAAGTGACCGTGGCCTTAATTACGGTATAGCCCCAGCATTTCCCCGCTGTGAAAATGGTGAACCATGGAAAACCATCTTTAGGGCTGCTGACAGTGAGATTCGAACCAACTATATCTCAGATGCACAGCTGCGCGCCTCTAACCGCACGCCCAACTCACCCGGTGATTCTAGAGACTAGCCGCTAGATATGGAGTCTTTTTTAATAATTTAGTGACAGAATTGCAATAACGGCTAGTGTCTTTTCTAGAGATTTCAGGAGCCATTTGAAGACAACTGTCTAACTTTAATTTATCTCAAAATAAATAAGAGTTTTGTCTGTACATTGCTCAGGATTTAAAAAGAATATTTCTGTACCGGTCGTGACCACAGTAACAAGGGGAAATTCATGTTTTAACTTTCCATATTTTATGTATGCATGCATGTACGGGCGTCACGAGAAAACGACTGAAGAGAATTTAATGAAAATTGGTATGTAAAGTCGCGGGATAAGTCGCTACAATCTAGGCCATAAATAATTTTATTCATGCCGAGTGAAATGGTAGTTTAGGGGAAGGCCTAAAATTTAATTCTCAAATAGTTGTTATTATTGACCCTATCGTTAAATATTTACATGTAGTAGTATTAATGTTCCTATCATTTGTCTTATATATTTTTACCGTACTGGCTATAAGATATATTCATGAAATTGGGTTTTTGTTACTAAGTCCATATCAACGCCCAGCAAGGAGAAAATAGGTTAACAGAATTTAATGAAAATCGGTATATAGAATCGGGGAATAAGAAACTACAATTTAAAATATAAACAATTGTGTTCACGCTGGATGAAATGATAGTTTAGGGGAAGGCGAATAAAATTTAATTCTTAAATACCGTACCTGTGTTGTTGGTCATATCGAGAAGTACTACATAAAAAGTTATAGAGAATACCATTTCCAATCATTTGTTTCATTCAGTTTTACCGTACCGGCTACAAAAATATTGGTGATTAAATTGTCATAAGAATGAGAAAACAGTCATGAAGGAACGATCGTTTGAATAATACGGGAGGGAGTCATGAAGGAAAGGAGGACTCACTACATTAGATGCTCTACATCACAATCGGAAGAAAACAAAATGCGAAGGCCTCCAATATACTGTAGAAAACTCATAAAATTGATCAACAATAACATTACATTGACCATTGTTCGTTGTGATCTTCTGCCATTCATCTCTGATGGATTGGATTACCGCTGCATACAGAGTATAATGGCCTGCCTGCATGCGATTCCTCTGGGTCATACATTTTCTGATACTACTGGTAAGTAACACACTGGATCATTATAGTAATCCAGGTATTCGATACCTGCTCTGAGACTGATTGGAATGAGCAGTGCATACTTAAATGGAATGACACAGGAGCAGTGGCGTGCGGTGAACACATTTGTTACCACGGTTGCAATTTTTAATATAAGCCATTGTAGCCCCACTACACTCCATAAAATCAACCTTACCATTTTATAAGGCTTGCTTTTTCGTGGAAAGGTCAACCTGGGAAAGGCCTTTCACGAATATTTTCAACCACACACTTGCACATGTTTCGAAATTGATATTCACGGCGGTTATGACACCATTTTAACTTAATCGATTGCAGATTTTAAACAATGTATATTCGAAGTCCGCTATAGCGAGTACGGCATATAACGAGAACTCCACTATAGCGACGATTGTTTTCTGTCCCTTCCAAATTCCTGTATTAAACTGTGTATCGCCCTTCGGTTACAGCGAGAGCCCTATCACTGACACATCCGTTATTACGAGCGATTAAGCGCGCACGATTTTTTCCGTTACCGATATTTATGCACCCCAGCGATGATATTGCATGCGATCGATTATCTTCGGCATCGTTTCTTCGCTATGTGCACTAGCGAGTTCTCTTGTCGACATTCGAAGGCGATGTCGGAGTCGATTAGTGATACCCGGCGACTGCTGTTCCGTAAAGGAAGTTTGAAATGAAAGAGAACGTATTTTCGTAATAAATGAGTAAATAACGTGTCCGATACCGGTAACGGTTGTTAACTCGTTAAAAATTAAGACCGACTAAACGACCGCTTAATTTTGAGGCTAAATACTGCAATTAAGTAAGAATTGGATACACCTCGAGATATGGCAGAGTGCTTAACTGACTTCAGATGTTAGTTTATTTTTCTCGCGTCTGGTTATGAAAATTTATAGCGAGAAAGTTATCATTTCTTTACTGGCGCTGGAAGTGTGTTTTCATCATACGTATAGTACGGTTAAGTTTGGATAGGTGACGCCATTTGAATAAGGAAACTGAAACGTTTGCAACAAAATGCGATCGATCATCTTCGGTACGGTATAGTTTTCTCACTTTGTGCATTTGCGAGCTCTCTCGTCGACATTCAAAGGCGATGTTGGAATTGATTAGTAATACCCGTCGGTTGCTGTTCTCTAAAGAAAATTCGAAATGAAAGAGGATAACACGTTTTCGTAATAAATGCGTAAATAACGTGGCCGATAGTAGTTGTTAACTCGCTAAAAATAATGACTGAAGTAAACGATATCTTGATTTGAATGTTATATACGGAAATTGAATAAGAATGTGATACACCTCAAGATATGGCACAGTACATCACTGATTTCAGAGGATATTTCATATCTTCTTGCGTCTAGTTAAATTTCGGAAAGGCTATTAAATGTAAATTTTTCGCGAGTATGTTATCATTTGTCTACATGCGTTTCAAATGTTTTCATGATACATATACGGTTACGTCAGGTGACGCCGTTTGAAGAAGAAAACTGAAGTGTTTGCCACAGAAACCTCTGGAGTGATACTGTATTTCTCCGAATCCAAGTCATTTTTTCTCTCAGAATCTCGTGCGAAAACTCCCATGGTTGTCTTGCATTCGCGGCCTAACAGTAAGCTAATGGATACCACTTGTAACTACCGCGGTAATCATGCTGCTTCTTTTCACACGCGCACAAAACTCATTGACAAACGACCGGCTCTTTACTATAGCGTACATCGCTACCCGCGACAACCGGTTGTACAGTGCCTGTGTGTAAAGTCACTGGATCTCAGAAAATAGTGAAGAGAGTATGGCGTTCTATTAGCTTCTACAAAAATGTTTCTCAAATCTGCAGAATGGCATCAAAACATGCGTGCCTTCTAATTCTTAGAAAGACAATGACTTCCCAGTGGCAGAGTTATAACGCGTCTATTGTACTGAACGCTTAGTAAAATTAAGTTTTATAGACAGCAGGAATATTTTCGTGATGGATAGTCGTACTGTAAAAAGGTACTGGAAAAGGTATTGCCGGCAAATTTTCAACGGGTTCTAGTCGATATTATGATGGCAATTTTACACTAAGTTAATGGTTATTAAACACTCGTAAATGTAGAATAATTGTGCAGCCGCAAGAAAATACGGCATAGGCCTAACTAAAGTCAATATTTGGCGTTAGCGGGAAGACAAAGATCTAAAAAAAATGCATTCAGAGGTCCGCAACAAGGACGCTTTAAAGAAGTCGAAGACGAAATTGTGAGGTATGTGCACGAAAAACGCAAGGGCGGAATGGCCATATCGTGGCGCAATAAATTCGTTCGTTGACTTTCAACGTCCGTGATTTAGCCTATACACCGCTAGCCGCTGAATTGGCCGAACTCGGCAAGCGAGACGTGCGTGTAGCGGTAGCCGGTTATATCTAACGCTGAGTAAAAGTAACAGTTTTATAGACAGCAAGAATAATTTCCTGATGGATCGTCGTATTGTAGAGACACACGGAATAGGTATTGCCGGTAAATTTTCAGCAGGTTTACTTCGGTATTATGATGCCAGTTTTAAGTTAATGGTCCTTAAACTCGCGGAAATAATTGCGCAGCCGCAAAAAACCGGCATGACGAAAGTTAATATTCGGCGTCTAAAAATGCGCAGGCCTACTGTACAACAAAGGGATTCATATGATTTTAGAAAGTACTTTTTGAGCCTGATTTAAATTTTTTGAAGGAACAAGTGGGGTTCATCTTAGATTCGGAGAAATACGGTACTATATTTTTTCAGAATGAAATTAAACACACACTTTCACCTAGTATCGGATTTTGAAAAATAACAAACAAGTAAGCCGTTGTGGATATCATCTGCGGAAACGCAAGTTTTGAACAAACTTATTGCAGTTTCATACCGATGTTAATGTATATGGGGGGTTTCCCGACTTTTATTTAAAAGTTGGATTTAACGACATTCCGTTATAGCGAGTAAATTTTCGCTGTTGTGAATTCTCGCTATAACGGACGTATACTTACAGTTTCATCCGGTGCCGCTTCGTGATGGTTGTCATGGTTTTCACAAAATACCCTGGGACTATCTATTTGTTTATAACTTAAAAAGCCTAACCTAAACTGAAGCAGCATTTAAATGGCATTTTACCGTCGCCGAAGTTTAACAGTTTCATTCGCTTACTGAGTGTACGTGCATCAACGAAATACGAGGGAAAATATTCGTCACGACGTATAACACACGTTATATTTATGAAGAATGCCACAGAACTCGCGAAAGCTTCACATTTAATCTCAGAGGAACACTACAAAAATTCAGTATGTACCACCATTACAGGCAACCGAATACAAAATTATTTTACATAGCTCAGTGTTCATGCTGGGCAATCTGAATATTTTTCTGCGGCTATCGGAAAACATACTCTACACGGGCCATCAATGAATTGCTCTAAAACAATTTGTACATGACGAAATCCAAAACTAAAAAAATTGTGTTATATATTACAATTGATTTCATAAACTGGCTCTATTTTTATTAGCAAGACAATGTGCAAGTGGCTATACTGTTAAAATGTTGATATTTTTCTTGTAGTCTCTAGTGTGTGGCGCTGAACACTTTTATTAAAATTAACATTGCTTACCTAAGCTAGCTGTCCTGTCGGTGTAAACTGCTGTTGGGGGGAGGGCCCTCACTCCCGTCCCACTCCCAGAATAAGGAAGCTTCAGGTGCATATGTTAACCAAGCGAGTTTACTTTCGCTGGGGTAGCTCTCTTTCACGCTGGCAAGGAGACCCAGCTCACTGGAGATGCTGAACTGCGCTATTGTGAGCAGATTGTAGGCACAGCTTAGAGGATTCAATACCGGGATCCCGACCGCTTTTTAATCCCGTAGATTTCGGAATTATGTTTTCGGGATCCCAGGATTTTCGGGATTGACATCATTTTTAAAAATTTGCATAATAGACTGCGTGAAGCGAAACTCACAGTGCGTTATTTATGCGTTTTTCAGTGTGTAAATGCCTGTTCTCGTTTAGCGCATGAGTTCATCCCCTATGTGCGTGAAAGTCTGACCACAATTGCGTGCATTGGTACATTACCTCTCCCGTGTGAGTGAGATGAGTGAGTGCCTTCTTGAAATTTAGCGTCAAAAAGGCGCTTATAGCTTTGAATAATCCAGTGCAGTTGGAAGAGTCCGATTTCGAGCTCATCGATTAAATCATTACAGTCTTGGCTCCAGTCAAATTAACTGTAGACGCACTCTGTCGCACTGATGCGAATTTATGCACAACTTGTGCTGCCCTAAAATTTCTTTTTAAGCAGTTAAATGACAATAGCTCCGAGTTGGCTTCTAAACTCAAGATACATTTACAAAAGCGCATGAAAGATCGCCGAAGAAATGAGTTGAGTGGCGTATTATGCTTCCTACAAAATCCTCATAGTGACAATGTGGCGTTGGCGTTCGATGATGAAATAAAGCGTACATTTTCAAGTCTGAGCAAAGTCCTGATAAAAAACACATTGTTTCTTTAATTGAGAGATTAAATGATAAAAAAGACGAAGAGGAAGAACAAAATGTGCAAGTCGAGCCTACAAATATAGAAAAAAGTGATTTGACGCTCAAAGAAAAACTTCAGCTCGAAATAGAAAACAGCATGAAAATTATGTCTCCTGAAGCATTAAATGAAAATGAATTTTCCAGAATTGTTAAGAAAGAAATGAACCTATACGAGTCTTCAAGTTCTACTCGGATCTATAACCTAGAGCAGGCTTATAAGTATTTACTGACGATTCCTCCAACTTCCATCGAGCCTGAACGCGCTTTCTCAGCAGCTGCATATATGTGCAACAAATTGAGAAGCAGGTTTGGTTATGAGACACTGGACGCGTTGTTATTTCTCAGATCATATTATCGCAATTCAAACGAGAATGTTCCTATTAAATTCATTTTCTTTATATTTGCGTGAAAAGTGACTGGTTAATGTTATTTTTAAATACTTTTTTGCTAAGAAACTTTCTACCTACTTATTATGTTCATTAAAGTCGTCTATTTAGTCTATGTTCAGAGAGATTGTTGTTAATTTCCAAAGTTTATTTGCATAGTTTGTTACATAAGAGCTTTTTAACTTTATGTAAGTTTAAAGAGATCTCACTGATTCTTGGAAAAGAATAATTTTAATATAGTGATTTTAAATCTGGTTAGTCTGACTCTAAGTCTGATTAGTTAGAGTGATTAGATTAGCTAGGTGTATGCCGTAAAATATGTTTATTTTGTCTAAATTTTGATTTTCTGATTAAACAGCGGTTTCTGTGAGAATATCTTGTTTTTTATTTGTAACTTTCAATCCCGGGATCCCGGGACTGACCAAGTGTAATCTCGAAATCCAGGGATTAGAAATATACGGCCGGGATCGAATTCCCTAGACAGCTGTACTTGGCTTGGCTTAAATGTTCGCAGTTTTCTTAACTTTATAAAAAGCGCTGCAAGGAATAATAAGAAAATATTAATACAAAGTTATTTACCCCAGCAGCGTTGGGCTAGACAGGGTTCAGTGCACATCACTGCACAGAAGTGTTTGCGGCCTGGTCATTCTAGCTCTGGAACTTCGAACTGTTAGATCGACACCATAGTACTTCTCGTTAAATATGTGAATTTTTTCTCCATTTTATCAATTATGTAATATGACAACTTTGCCTCTATTTGCGTCATTCATACCGACATCATTACAATGACCTATGTTGACTTCAGTTGGGAAAACTATAAGGACTGTCTTTCGCAGAATTCCGTTGCAAAGCACGGGTACATCAGCTAGTTATTTGATACATATAGCATTGCACTTAGCATAATCGCGCGGGCGCTTGATGCAATATATCAATCTATGCATTTGCTAAATAATGGCATCTAAGTGCATGATTGATTCACGTGTGTGGAGCATGAGTTCATACTATTTTCGGAAGGCTTATCAGAGACCAATCATCTCAACTCCCATACTTCCTGTGATAGAATAAAAACGTGTAATTTTTAGCCGTGTAGCCTTATACAGCAACAGCCGGTCTTTGAGACAATAAGTGTTATAAATATATCGTAGTACTGTAATGTGCAAGACGTAGAATAAGCAGTTTTGACCAATTGTATCTCCTGATTTTCTTATCAATATCTCCTGGTTTTTGGTTTTTTTAAAGTTGGCAGGTATAATATTGTAAAAGCGGGATACTTGTTCACTTCATTTTTAATTGAACATATCCTGTTAGCCGCTGCCGATCATGCTGGTGCTCTGTTTAGGAAAATGTTTCCAGGTTCAGAAATTGGAAAAAATATGACTGTGGTCGTACGGAAACAACACACATTTGAAAGAAATGGCCTTGGATTCAAGAAGTTAACTCGTTGGTTGCATCCAACTTGAAACATTTTCTTTAGCTACGGATGGGAGCAATAATACTAATGCTAAGCTTTACCTTATTGTCACCTGTTTTGCGGCAAAGCAGGAAAAGATAGCTCAGTGTTGTCTGTCCCAGCCTTGGTGGGTGATTCAATGTTACGTAATATTAGTAATTTAGTAATTCCACAGTTAGTGTTACAAAATACCAATTCAAAATTGTGTAGTAATCTGTTCCGACAATGCTCAGGTCATCTGTGGAAAGAATGTTGTTGCTGCCGCTTTAAGGGAAGCACAGTCATCTGTCTTTGCACTGGGTTGCTCGTGCCATTTGATTAACTTTGGCTGCTGAGAAAGGAGCAAGCAGTTTGCCTGACATTTTCTATTATTAAAAAAGAGTTGTAAGAGGAAGGAACCCCTTAAGAATTTCCAAGAGCTTCACAACAAGGAAACGAAGAAGATACTGAGACATGTTTGCACAAGATGGCTGTCGTTAGGAAGATGTGTGCAGAGACTGTTAGAGCAATGGGATCCACTACTTGGTTTCTTTGAGGTGCTTGTTAATGCTTAGTGTGCATCATTTACGATCCCAAAAGTGGAGTGTGGTAGTTCCAAAGACTAGTGATGGAGAGTCTGAGACTAGGTCTCGGGATTTCTCGCGAGAAATTTTGAGAAATCTCGAGAGCGTTGTCCCCGCATTGTGCGGTGAGCAGCGTGTTGTAGGCCTACAGGTAGTCGGAGCTGAATGTTGTTTGTGCCGAGTATGCGAATAGCCAACCACGGGCCTTCTCCATTTCGTAAATACGTGTCAACAAGCGACTAGGGCGTTCATTTCTACCGAGGTCTATTTTGACGCAGTATAACAAGTATAAAGGATACGTATTCTGGCATTGTATCCACTGGTAGGTACACGAATGAGTGGTTTAAGTACAGAACCTGACGGCTACTGGAGGTATGCGTACCTGGATACTAGAGGTGTGCATTATTCGAACTCGAAACGAGGCAAGATGTGCCTTGCTGCATATGCAACCACCATTACGCATGCGTGGAATATGTAATCTAAAATGCTCCAGTTTGCTCAAATTCTTTCGACAGATAAGTGCACATCGTTATCAGACCCCACATTCAATAACATATGACCACTGCTTGTTTACCGATATGTTGATGACGAAAGAAATGGTTCCTTACAGTGTTATCAGGTACTCCCGTCACAATTAGGTACTTCGATATATGACGGTGCAATGTGCAATTGTACTAGTTTTACGCAACAACTTCAAGACGATGTCCGAAACGCAACGCAAGTCGTGGATGTCGGTTATTTTGAAGAGATGTCACATAGCACAGTCTGCTGTGTTTCTTGTTCAAAAGAAGCAAAATACGTCGACAGAAATGCTTCTGGGATGATCCGGCACTTACAAACACATAATATCAATGAAGAGCAATCGTCACATAGCTAGCACCTCCGGCCCGGTCTGAATCACAAGAAGATACCCTGCCGACAACGATTGTGAGGCATCCAGGAAGGTTTACATCCTAATAACAGTTATTAACAAATTATACGGGTTATTCAGCTAAGAATTCCACCTGAAATAACTCGTGATCAGTTTAAGATACTGGCATTCTGTCTTCACTTTCGTTAATGGTATTACGGAGCGCATAGTTCATCATGCAGTGCTTTCCTAGGCTTTTGATAAAATTTATCGTCACACGTTTCCATATGAGAACTGCTGATGATGACTATTAAGCTCGCACTCGTTGTTAGTGGGACGTCGCGTCGCACAGCTCGCAGCTCACGAGAATCGGTCTCGAGGGCGTTGTCCATCTCCCCTGCTGAAAGAATTGGAGCAAAGTCGGGTATTTTAGATTACACGTTCCACGCATATGTAATGGGGGTTGCATATGTAGCAAAGCACATCTTTCCCCGTCTCAAGTTCGAATAATGCACGCCTCTAGTATCCAGAGTAGGTGTAAATCCTATCTACAGTTATTCACAAAGTATGCAGGGTTATTCAGCTAAGATGTCCACCTCAAATGAACCGTGAACAGTATAAGATACTGAATTTCTGTTTTCACTTTCGTTGATGGTATTAAGGTGTTCATTGTTGCACATGTAGTACTGTACTTTTCCAGGCTTTTGATCAAATGTATTGGCTCACACGTTTTCATATGAGGACGTTATTTCACGCAATAACTGCCAATGATATACTATCAAGTTTAGAGTCGTAGTTACTGGTACGTTGCACAGCTTCCACTACAGGAGGATCGGTCTCGAGATCTGCGACGTCAGTCTCGAGCGAGAGCGTTGCCCGTCACTACCAAAGACCGTGAAACGAGGAAAGCTACTGAATCGTCAGAATTGGTTTCTCCCTAAAGATTTGCATGTGTCTCAAAATCTGACACTCCTGTGCTAAAGAATAAGAACATTATTCAAAATCGTGAACACATTTTTTTGTGGTTCTGTCATCAGGCTTAAATAAGGCATACTGTGCCTTCCTATTATGCTGTCATTCTTTTATTTGAGAATCTTAATTTTACACTTCAGAGTGCTTCCCCTCGCATTCATAAACTACTAGAACTAATGACGGACTTCCTAAAGCAGCTGCTTTGCAAATTTGTTAAACCAAAAGTTATCAAAAGTTCCCTTTTATTAAAAGTTCTATACCAAGCTCGATAGCTGCAGTTGCTTTAGTGCGGCCAGTATTCGGGAGATAGTGGGTTCGAACCCCACTGTCGGCATCCCTGAAGATGGTTTTCAGTGATTTCCCATTTTCACACCAGGCAAATGCTGGGGCTGTGCCTTAAGGCCTCGGCCGCTTCCTTCCCAATCCTAGCCCTTTCCTGTCCCATCGTCGCCATAAGACCTATCTGTGTCGGTGCGACGTAATGCCAATAGCAAAAATAAAAAAATCCATATAATTCTCTTGAGAATCGGGCAATGATGAGCTAGAGAATGAACTTGGTGAAGAAACTTAATGATAGAGATAAATCAACATTCTTTTCATCTGCCAGGGGTTAGTTCTGCACAGCATGTGATTATATTAACAAGTTCGCTCTCAATGATGAAGTGCTGAAATATGTAAAGGTTGCAGATGTTACAAAAATTGAAGATGCCCAGTGTTATTCTCTACAATTATTTTTAGAAAGATTTCCATCATTGCTGCCGAGGAAGGGGAGGATGCAATGACTGGGCTACTGTTGCGAGTGAGAATCTGACAGATGGCACCAAATGGGCTCGCTTGATCAGCATTCGTGGAGTTGATGGTGTTCCAGATAGTGATGGGCAGTCTGAGATGAGGTCCCGCATTGTGTGGCGAGCAGCGTGTCGTAGGCCTACAGGTAGCGTGAGCTTAATGTTTGTGCCGAGTATGCGAATAGCCAACCACGAGCCTTCTCCATGCCGCCATTAGGCATACGTGTCAAAAAGCGGCTAGGGCGTTCATTTTTTCATTTCTACAGAGGTCTACAGTATAACATAATTATAAAGGCATTCTGGCAATGTATGCAGCAGTGAGTACCCTAATGAGCAGGCTAAGTACAGACATTGGCGGCTACTGTATGTACCCCTACCTGGATACTAGAGACGTGCATTATTCGAACTCAGACGGGACAAGATGCGCCTTGCTGCATATGCAACCACCGTCACGCATGTGTGGAACGTGTAACCTAAAATGCCTGAGTTTCCTCTAGTTTTTTCGACAAGTATGTGTACATCGTTATCGGACCACATTCATTATCATATGACCACTGTTTACCGATATTTTGGTGACGAAGGAAATAATTCCTTACAATGACAGAGTATTTGCGTCATAATTAGGTACTTCATAATATGACGGTGCAATGCGTAATTGTGTCTAATTGTACGCGACAACTTTAAGACGATGTCCGAAATGCAGCGTAAGTCACGGATGTACTGTACGCTATTTTGAAGCACAGCCAGCTGTATTGTTTATTCAAAAAGAGTAAAATACATCAGCAGAAATACTTCTGGGATGATCCAGCACTTAAAAACAGTATCGGTGTTAGGGGGAGGGGCAGTCCCCCCCCCCCACTTTGTGGAGAAAACATTGCGTTTGTATTACATTTTAGTCCGCTGAAACTGGTAATTATTATTGTAAAGCAATTTAATCAAGCACTGTTGTCTTTTCAGCTCCTCTGTTTTCTTAAATTATTACAAAAGTTTTGGTGGAAATACGCACAAAATGTCGTTTGTCGCGGCTAACCGATTCGTATAGTGCCGTAGCAAGTTCAAGTGCATTTGCATGTGCTGTGAGGAAGGGTAGCAGTCTTATTTGCCCAAGTTATGGATACTTGAGGTATGATTCACCCGCTTGCCGTGCGCATTGGTCAGTCTGACAGTCTCTTTCGTGTCTGTTAGCCTCTTATTATGTAGTCAATTAAAAATGATTTAAATTGTATTATCACTCATTACTTCTATTAAATTGTAATAACTTACATGTGTAATTGTTCTTTTGTTGAAAGTTTTACTGTATAGTATTTAATCGAAATCTAAACCTTTTATTGCCGCACTTAAGTTCGTAAACTATTACCTTTGACGAAATTCGCTCAGAGAGCTTCAAAAACTTAACATTTTGTAGATTTTTCACTTTTATGTACAGCCACCGTCGCATTATCCCACAATCCCGGGTACTTTTTGTTGTCTGTGCAGTTTTTTTGCTCCCTCACTTCTAATTCCCAATGGCCACTACTGCTTAAAAAGGCATAATATCTATGAAGGGGAATCATCACAGAAACCCCCTGTGGCTGGGAGCGGTATAATAATACCCACGGTATCCCCTACCTGTCGTAAGAGGCGACTAAAGGTGGCTCTTAACTTGGGAGCGTGGGTTGGCGACACGGGGTTCTCAGCTGAGATGATATTGCTTCCACTTACTTGTGCCAGGCTCCTCACTTTCATACATCCTGTCCGACCTCTCGGTCAACTCTTGTTCTTATCCGACTCCGACGGTATTACAGCACTCAAGGCCTAGGGCGTTTTTCATTTCCACGCCCTTTGTGGCCCTCATCTTCCTTTAGCCGACACCTTCATTTTTCCAAGTGTCGGATCGCTTCCATTCTTTCTCTCTGATTAGTGTAGTATAGAGGATGGTTGCTTAGTTGAACTTCCTCTTAAAAATAATCACCACCACCACCACCACCACAAATTGTCACAGAACACCTCCGGCTCGGTCTGCACCACAAGAAGCTACCCTGCAGACGACAATTGCGAGGTATCCAGGCAGGTGTACGTTCTATCTACAGTTATTAACAAATTATAAGGTAAGGTTTATTCAGCTAAGATGTCCAACTGAAGTAACTCTTGAATCGTTTAATATAGGGGCTCATAGTTCAACATGCAGTACTTTTCCAGGCTTTTGACAAAATTTATCGGCACACTCCTTTCCAAACTAGAACTGCTGATGATACACTATCAAGCTTACGTTCGTAGTTACTGGAACGTCGCACAGCTCGCTGCACAGAAGAATCGGTCTCGAGAGCAATTACCCCTGTCGAAAGAATTTGAGCAAATCGGGTATTTTAGATTACACGTTGCACTCATGTGTAATGGCGGTTGCATATGTAGCCATGCACATCTTGTCCCGTCTCAAGTTCGAATAATGCGCGCCCCTAGTATCCGGATATGTGTACATCCTAACTGCAGTTATTCACCGATTACACAGAATTATTCAGCTAAGATGTCCACCTCAAATAAGTCGTGAACAGTTTAAGATATTGACATTCTGTTTTCACTTTCGTTAATGGTGTTAGGGGGTCATTGCTGAACATGTACTTTTCCAGGCTTTTGACAAAATTTATCGGCTCCTACATTTCCATATGAAAACGTCATTTCACGCGATAACTGCTTGTGGTATACTATAACATTTACACTCGTAGTGTCCGGCTCTATGGCTAAAGGGTTAGCATGCTGGCCTTTGGTCACAGGGGTCCCGGGTAGTGATGGGCAACGCTCTCACTCGAGACTCTCGAGACTGACATCGCAGATCTCGAAACTCTCGCGAGAATCTCGAGACCAATCCTCCTGTAGCGCAAGCTGTGCGGCATACCAGTAACTACGACTGTAAACTTGATAGTATATCATTGGCAGTTATTGCGTGAAATAACGTTCTCATATGAAAACGTGTGAGCCAATACATTTTGCCGAAAGCCTGGAAAGGTACTCCATGTTCTACTATGGACCCCGTAATACCATTAACTAAAGTGGAAACAATGTCAGTATCTTAAACTGTTCACGACTTATTTGGGATGGACATCTTAGGTGAATAACAATGCATCATTTGTGAATTACTGTAGATAGGATGTACATCTACTTGGATACGAGAAGCGTGCATTATTCGAACCTGAGAGGGGGATGATGTGCTTTGCAACATACGCAACCCCCATTACACATGAGTGAAACGTGTAATCTAAAATGCTCGATGAATATTGAATTTTCACGACCGCATTGCAATCGAAACCGACTTTCAACCTATTAAGTCGTGTTATGTACATTTAGTACGTATTGAAGAGATGTTAAGTACAGAAAAAAATGGCCAACTAGACACCAGTGGGATCCGAACTTGGCCCTCAACGGGCAACTTAAACGCACTCTACAGTGTGATGGTAGTAGTAGCTCAGATCATTTCCAACAGAACAAAGATGGCCTAGGCCATCATAGCTCAATTGGTAGAGCAACCGACGCGAAATCAGGAGGTTGTGGGTTCGGATTCGACTGGTGTCTGGTTGGCCATTTTTGTTCTGTACTTAACATCGCTTCAATACGTACTAAATGTACGTAACACCACCTATAGGTTGAAAGTCTGTTTCGATTAAAATGCCCGACTTTGCTCCAATTCTTTCAGCAGGGGTGATGAGCAACGCTCTCGGGACCGATTCTTGTGAGCTGCGAGCTGTGCGACGTCCCAGTAACTACGAGTGTAAGCTTGATAGTTATCAGCAGTTCTCAGATGGAAACGTGTGTGACAATAAATTTTGTCAAAATTCTAGGAAAGCACTGCATGTTGAACTATGAGCTCCTCGCCATTAACTAAAGTGAATACAGGATGCCAATATGTTAGACTGTTCACGAATAATGTCAGGTGGACTTCTTAGCTGAATAACCCGTATTTGTTAATAATTGCTATTAGGATGTAAACCTACCTGGATGCCTCACAATCGTTGTCGGCAGGGTAGTTTCTTGTGATTCAGACCTGGCTGGAGGTGTTCTGTGACGATTCTTCTTCATTGATATTGTGCGTTTGTAAGTGCCGGATCATCCCAGAAGTATTTCTGCGGATGTATTTGACATCTTTTGAATAAGCAACACAGTGGGCTGTGCTATGTGACATCTCTTAAAAATAATAGATATCCACGATTTACGTTGCGTTTAGGACATCGTCTTCAAGTTGTCGCGTACAATTAAACACAGTTCACATTGCACCGTCATGTATCGAAGTACCTACCTAATTATGACGCGAATACGCTATAGCATTGTAAGCAATTATTTCCTTCGTCACTAAAATATCGGTAAACACAGGCAGTGGTCATATGTTATTGAATGCGGAGTCTGATAACGATGTACACCTGCCTGTCGGAAGAATTGGAGCAAACTGAAGCAATTTAGATTGCACATTCCACTCATGCGTACTGGTTGTTGCATATGCAGCAAGGCGCATCTTGCCTTGTCTCGAGTTCGAATAATGAACGACTCTATTATCCAGTTACGTGTACCTACAGTAGCCGTCAGTTTCTGTACTTAAACCACTCATTCGTGTACCTACCAGTGCATACAATGCCAGAAGGCGCATCATTTATAATTGTGTTATACTGCGTCAAAATAGACCTCGGTGAAAATGAACGCCCTAGTCGCTTGTTGACAGGCATTTACGAAAATGAGAAGGCCCGTTATTGGCTATTCGCATATTCGAAACAAACAACATTCAGCTCCGACTACCTGTAGGCCTACGACACGCTGCTCGCCGCACAATGTGGGGACGACGCTTTCGAGATTTTCGAGATTTCTCGAAATTTCTCGTGAGAAATAATGCCTGCGCTAGTCTCGAGAAATCTCGAGACCTCGTCTCAGACTGCCCATCACTAGTCCTGGGTTCGATTCTAGGCAGGGTCTGGAATTTTAACTATAATTGGTTAATTTCGCTGGCACGGGGGCTGGGTGTATATGTCGTCTTCACCCTCATAGTGATGGGCTACGCTCTCGCTCGAGACTCTCGAGACTGACGTCGCAGATCTCGAGACCGATCCTCCTGTAGTGCAAACTGTGCGACGTGCCAGTAACTACGACTGTAAACTTGATAGTATATCATTGGCAGTTTTTGCGTGAAATAACGTTCTCATATGAAAACGTGTGAGGCAGTACACTTCATCAAAAGCCGGGAAAAGTACTGCATGTTCAACTATGAACCCCTTAATGCCATTAACGAAAGTGAAAACATAATGTTAGTATCTTAAACTGTTCACGACTTATTTGTGGTGGACATCTTCGCTGATTAACCATGCACAATTTCTGAATAACTGTAGATAGGATGTACACCTACTTGAATACTAGAGGCGTGCATTATTCTAACCTGAGACGGGGAAGATGTGCTTTGCTACATATGCAACCCCCATTACGCATGAGTGGAACGTGTAATCTAAAATACCCGACTTTGCTCCAATTCTTTCAGCGGGGGTGATGGGCAACGCTCTCGAGACCGATTCTGGTGTGCTGCGAGCTGTGCGACGTGTGTAACCTTGATAGTTATCATCTGCAGTTCTCATATGGAAACGTGTGTGACGATAAATTTAGTCAAAAGCCTAGGAAAGCACTGCATGTTGAACTATGAGCTCCTTAATACCATTAACGAAAGTGAAGACAGAATGCCAGTATCTTAAACTGTTCACGAGTTATGTCAGATGGACTTCTTAGCTGAATAACCCATATAATTTGTTAATAACTATTATTAGGATGTAAACCTACCTGGATGTCTCACAATCGTTGTCGGCAGGGTAGCTTCTTGTGATTCAAACCGGGCCGGAGGTGTTCTGTGACTATTCTTCTTAATTTATATTATATGTTTTTAAGTTAATAAGCAACACAGCGGGCTGTGCTATGTGTCAAAATAACCGACATCCACGACTTACGTTGGGTTTCGGACATCGTCTTCAAGTTTTCGCGTACAACTAGACACAATTTCACATTGCACCGTCATATGTGGAAGTACCTAATTATGACGCGAATACTCTATAACATTGTAAGGAATTATTTCCTTCGTCACCAAAATATCGGTAAACAAGCAGTGTTCATATGTTATTGAATGTGGGGTCTGATAACGATGTCGAAAGAATTTGAGCAATCTGAAGCACTTTAGATTTCACATTCCACTCATGCGTAATGGCGATTGCATATTTAGCAAGGCACATCTTGCCTCGTCTCGAGTTCGAATAATGCACGCCTCTAGTATCCAGGTACTATAGTAGCCGTCATGTTCTGTACTTAAACCACTCATTCGTGTACCTACCAGTGCATACAATGCCAGAATTCGTATCCTTTATAATTATAATTATAATAATTTACACTGACTGACAGAGCAAATGCAACACCAAGAAGGAGTGGTCAGAACTTTATGCCAATTGCAGGGTAGACTGACGTCACTGAGGTATGCTCATGATGTGAAATGCGCCGCTGTGCTGCGCACGTAGCGAACGATAAATGGGACACGGCGTTGGCGAATGGCCCACTTCGTACCGTGATTTCTCAGCCGACAGTCATTGTAGAACGTGTTGTCGTGTGCCACAGGACACGTGTATAGCTAAGAATGCCAGGCCACCGTCAACGGAGGCATTTCCAGCAGACAGACGACTTTACGAGGGGTATGGTGATCGGGCTGACAAGGGCAGGTTGGTCGCTTCGTCAAATCGCAGCCGATACCCATAGGGATGTGTCCACGGTGCAGCGCCTGTGGCGAAGATGGTTGGCGCAGGGACATGTGGCACGTGCGAGGGGTCCAGGCGCAGCCCGAGTGACGTCAGCACGCGAGGATCGGCGCATCCGCCGCCAAGCGGTGGCAGCCCCGCACGCCACGTCAACCGCCATTCTTCAGCATGTGCAAGACACCCTGGCTGTTCCAATATCGACCAGAACAATTTCCCGTCGATTGGTTGAAGGAGGCCTGCACTCCCGGCGTCCGCTCAGAAGACTACCATTGACTCCACAGCATAGACGTGCACGCCTGGCATGGTGCCGGGCTAGAGCGACTTGGATGAGGGAATGGCGGAACGTCGTGTTCTCCGATGAGTCACGCTTCTGTTCTGTCAGTGATAGTCACCGCAAACGAGTGTGGCGTCGGCGTGGAGAAAGGTCAAATCCGGCAGTAACTGTGGAGCGCCCTGCCGCTAGACAACGCGGCATCATGGTTTGGGGCGCTATTGCGTATGATTCCACGTCACCTCTAGTGCGTATTCAAGGCACGTTAAATGCCCACCGCTACGTGCAGCATGTGCTGCGGCCGGTGGCACTCCCGTACCTTCAGGGGCTGCCCAATGCTCTGTTTCAGCAGGATAATGCCCGCCCACACACTGCTCGCATCTCCCAACAGGCTCTACGAGGTGTACAGATGCTTCCGTGGCCAGCGTACTCTCCGGATCTCTCACCAATCGAACACGTGTGGGATCTCATTGGACGCCGTTTGCAAACTCTGCCCCAGCCTCGTACGGACAACCAACTGTGGCAAATGGTTGACAGAGAATGGAGAACCATCCCTCAGGACACCATCCACACTCTTAATGACTCTGTACCTCGACGTGTTTCTGCGTGCATCGCCGCTCGCGGTGGTCCTACATCCTACTGAGTCGATGCCGTGCGCATTGTGTAACCTGCATATCAGTTTGAAATAAACATCAATTATTCGTCCGTACCGTCTCTGTTTTTTCCCCAACTTTCATCCCTTTCGAACCACTCCTTCTTGGTGTTGCATTTGCTTTGTCAGTCAGTGTATAATAATGTTATACTGCGTCGAAATAGACCCGGGTATAAATGAACGCCCTAATCGCTTGTTGACACGTATGTACGAAATTGAGAAGGCCCGTGATTGGTTATTCGCATACTCGGCACAGACAACATTCAGCTTCGACTGTAGGCCTACGACACGCTGTTCGCTGCACAATGCCGGGACAACGCTCTCGAAATCTCTCGAAATTTCTCGCGAGAAATAGTGCCTTGGCTAGTCTCGAGAAATCCTGATAAATCTCGAGACCTCGTCTCAGACTGCGCATCACCACGTCCTCATCACGACACGCAGGTCGCCTACGGGAGTCAAATCGAATGACCTGCATCTGGCGAGCCGAACTTGTCGTCGGACACTCCCGGCACTAAACCCATACGCCATTTCATTTTTACACTCATAGTTACTGGAATATGGCACAGATCGCAACACAGGAGAATCGGTCTGGAGATTCTCGTGAACCGTGACGTAAGTCTCGAGAGTATCGAGGGAGAGCGTTGCCCATTACTAGTTACAGGATATCCAGGCTAATGCTTTCTGTTCTGACTACCGCACCGCAATGCTGAGTGTGAACGTGTGTTCAGCTTGGTGGAAAAAGAACCAAAGTCAGTTCAGGTCCTCAATGTCAAATGAAATTTTCTGTTTTGAAAAGCTGAGGTACTGGTCCGTGTTACTCGAGTAGTATCCTCCAGAATTTCTGAAGAAAGCAAAGAAAGCAACTCATCTCCACCTGTCCTCTCCAACCTGTGATGGATACTGCATACTGTGAACTTGACGGAATTTTGTAAATAAGTGTAAATGTTTAGTTTAATTGTGACGGTGATATATTGTGACCCGCAAGTTTAAAGTGCAGAAAAACACTTTGTGTACAGTGTGAACTGGTCCCAGTGTTAAGTGAACACATATGAGCATTTATCAAGATGTAACTTTGTGCAAGTATTTAATTTCAGGGGTGATTATAACATGTATTTGACCTGTATTAGTATTGTTTTTAATCTCACCTTTTTCATTGCCGTCCTTTTTCACTATGTGTGAAGAGTTTGCGACGCATGCACGTTAAAAGAATTGCCGCTATAGTATCTTCTGGATGTTTCTTTTGAAAGTTGGCAGGTATGATTTAGGGCAAGGCGGTTAGGCGCGGAAGCGGGTCGAACTTGCGCCGTCTGAAAGAGGCCTCACAAACGTAAAAAAGTTCAGAACCAACACGTCAGATGCAAGGAGAATAAGACTAAGATGGGCTTGGGACTGAAGCTCCCAGCAGCTGTATGCCGACAAGCAACTGCACGCTGGGGCTGTGAAATTAAGTTCTCTACCAAATCCTTATCCAGGCCAGTTGTCGTTGGCCTGTCCTGCGTGCAACATGCCCGGGGATGCTAATTTAAATTTCTTATGGTGGGAGTTAACCAACGTACTAAAGAGTGCCGTAAGTGTGATATCCAGGTTTCTTTAGCATGTATTTAATAGGACACGTCCTTGGACTTCGGAATAATGACGTCATAACCAGGAAATCACGCTAGAGGGGACAATCTTAAACAGTTTCGACTAATGAGTGAATATTACAAGTCTTTTGAACTACATTATTTGAAATGTAAGCCGTTCTCTTTTTGGACTTACGAAGAGAAGTGTGAGGCCAAAAACAATACAGTGAAACTCTGTTAACCCTCTAAGCGCCAAAGTCCTTTCGAAAGCCCCTTCGGTTTTCATCTGAAAAATGCCAACGTCCTTTCAAAAGGACGTTCAGTATTTCTTTTTTATTATTAAAATTAACAGACATTTCCTTTCAGAATTTCCCAATATAGTTAGTTAAAAACTTACTATTTTGCTATAAACAGCCTCGTTTAATTTCAGGGCCATTCTTTCAGTATATTTGTCCAATCAGCCGACATATTTATTGGCGCGCTTTACTTGGCGCGGCTGTGCACCTTGTCGGCTCTGTGTCTAGTTGCTCTCGATCGTTTTTACTTGTTTGTGCTTGGCGAAACATACGTGTGTTTGAGAGGTCTTGGAAAATATATTTGTACTGAATTTTATTATTATTATTATTATTATTATTATTATTATTATTATTATTGTTATTATTTGTAGTGTGTTATGTAAGTGTTATGTAAAAGACGTTTGTACCGTATTTAGTAAGTAGTGATGTATAAACGAAACGAGTATAATTAGACTTGTATTTTTGGCTTATATGGATGTATAAATTATTTTTACTACAGATTTATTTCAGGCACAAAATGAATGCAATTTTCAATATAGCTTCATAATAGGCTGTACTATTCAATAAACGTGTTCGCGATGTATAAGAAAAATTTGTTCTACCTAAATTTTATTGTTAACTTTTGTTTTATTTTTAATTAATATTTTTGGGTTTTGGCTGACAAATGTTTATTAATGGTCATAAATGAACTGAGTAAGGCTTTATTCGTATTAGTAAAATAATAACGGGAACTTCAAGTTTCTACCTACAATGACAGCTGAACTGTGAGTGATCAAACAAAAAAAAACGGAAACGGGCCTTGGCTCTCAGTGGTAGGAAAACCGTAATAGCACGGGGCGCTCAACGGTAAAGAAGTTTTTCAAGGAGCTGAAAAAGAATACTTCTTAAGCAGGACACTTCTTAAAAGAACGTATTGTGTACTTTGAAATGCATGTGAAACGCACAGCCAACAGATTTCCTTGTTTGTGAACAATACCAAAATAGGCCGGCATATAACAGCTGCTAAAAGAAAGCCACAATATAAAAATTTGATTAACATGACATGTATTTTAGAGATAAAGTAAAAATAATTGAACATACCGTATTACAAATATATTTGATAAGAGAAGGGAACATATTACATAAAACCTTGCACAAGAGATAAGAAATACTAAGAACATTAAAGCGGTAGATGGTAACTGTACATTACGTAAATTCTGCATTAGACATTAAAAACATTTTCAAACACAACAGTCTGGGCTCCTCCTTGGAAAAGAAATTGTCCAGGGTTGACTGTTTCAGGTTTTTACTGCTTTCTTGAAGCATAAACCTCTCAATTTCCTACATTGCCTTCCATGTGTTCTGAGGCACACTGGCTGAACGTTCCATAAACCGCCTCAGTTTTTCAAGGCAGATGCTTGCCTCACTGCAAGATGACTTGGGGATTCTCTTCCTCAGCCTCATCTTCTTCTACTTCAATCTCCCCATCTCCTGCCTGAATTTCTTTGCAGAGCTGATCGATGGTCTGCTCCTTGCAAGTGATTACTATATTAATGGCAGTGAAGTTGTTGAAACTACTAGTAATCTCCAAATCTCCTGCATAGTTTTCCAGCACCCAGACTCATCACCAACCTCCATAACAATGCTGTTGGTACCACCACTGAAGCCTGCTTTCTTGAAGCAATTTGCTATTATTACAGGCTCCACTGAATCCCATGATGAGGTAATGAAATGCATTGTGTCCAAAATAGATGGTTTGTAGATGGGTTTGCCTGCTTCCGTGTGTAGCAGCATACGGCACGCAACAGATTTTCGGAACCTCTGCGTCAATACCTTAATGATTCCTTAGTCCATGGGCTGTAGTACGGATGTAGTATTCGATAGAAAAAATTCTACCTTGATGACCCTTAAATGGGGCAACTCCTTAGGATGAACAGGGCAGTGGTGCATAAACACCACAATCTTCATTTTCTGGCTCCCCATTTTCACATCTAATGCCTTCATCTACTCTTCAAACATGGAACTTGTCATCCAAGCTGACTTGTTGCTGGTGTACTTGCAAGATAAAGTCCTGACATTTTTGAAACAACGTGGCTTCCCTGACCTCCCTATCGTCAGTAGAGGTAGTTTTCAGTTCATTCCATATTAGCACCAACCAATACCGTAACTCGCACCTTAATTAATTTATTCTGTGGCAATATTCTCCCTTCAAAACTAGAGACATTCGTGAGGGGCTTGTAATAAAGTGCGAATTCATCGAGATTAAAACATCGCAAAGTTTGTTTGTTTTAGCAAGCAGACCTATTTTCTTCCACGCTTCCCTTTCCTCTGCACTTACACTCTCTGCTTCGTCACAAATGGTTTTGTAAACGATGCGGCTCGGTTTTTAAAGCGGTCCAGCGACCCGTTCGACGAGGTAAAAGGTACCTTTAATTTGCACGCAGTTTCTTCGGCTTTCTCCCTCACAGTAGTCCCGCTGAAAGGTATGCTTAAACTTAGCTGCTGTTTAAACCATATGAGCAGAGCTTGTTCTACTTCATCGTACTTTCCAGATTTAACTGTCTTGCAATTTGCTGAAGTATTCCCTGCAGAAGCAACGATCTCTTCTTTCTTCGCTATAATGCTGTTCAAAGTAGACGGCGGCATCCCCAGCTCCTTTGCCAAAGCAACAGGGGAAAGTGTAGTTGACTCCACTTTCCTTATAATCTCCACTTTGTCTTTTATTGTTAGTGCCTTTCGCTTGATCTCTTTCCTCTGAATTCCGCTCATTTTCACTTAAAACGTTCTTAGGTTGATATTACAAGTACAACTAACTTCACTGGCTCCTATTCACACTAATTACGACGCTACACTATGCTTGGCAATCCGTATCTTAGGCTTACAAGACGCAAAGACAAGGCGTGTACTACAGTTCGTAAGCATGTTCTTTCTATCTTACTCACAATCCCCCTACTCCTGCTTCAAGGTTAATGGCAGCAAATGGGAAATCTTGCAACTAAATTCTTAGAGATTCTTAGAACCTACGCCTAAGTCGCCCCTGCATTCCTACTGGTTGTCACGGCAACGGGCGTAGTTTCTGGCTGTTTCACAAGTACCGCATGGCCAAGCCAGTATTGAGTTTATTTTCCCGATCAAATCCTCTTCATGCTATAGGTAATGAAGAAAAGAAACACAGGTTCGAAGTTGCAGAAATTAGTGCATAGAAAAGTATGTACGTGGGAGTGATGAAGGCGCAGTAGCAACACTAGCATATCTAAACTAAAACAGTTTCTATCCCCGCGAGAAATCTAATTCATGTCTCCTCATCCTTGTGCTGCGTTCTAATAATGCGATGTAATAATTACGAGTGACATGATAATACAATGTTTAGCTCGTGAAAAGGTAAAAATTAAAATAACTTTCAATTTTATGCCAACACATGGTATTGCAACGCCTCTGTGTGCCTCCCACCAACACCCAGTTGGTTATCAACATTCGTTCAACTTCGTTGACGATCGCGATCTTTCGGCCGGCTGTTTGGCGGCATGTGTATTAGCTAGCAAGTCGGCTGTTTCCTGCATAGTGTCGGGAAATTGTTTTTGTTTACCTCACTAATAATGGACACGGACATTTTTATCAGTTTAGTTCAAAAACGTAATTTCCTCTACGACAAGACCCATAAGTATTATTGCAACAACAACGTAAAACTGCCTGGAAGGAAATAAGCAAGGGAATAAAAAATCGAACAGGTTAGAATATTCAGTTTCGAGGTAGATTAGGCCTGTACGGTATTTAGTTTATTTTTCATGTCGTCTCCGCTCCAGACTTGAGCTCAGGACAACCACTCTTCCGAGGATCGAACATATGGTCAGGAACGTAGGAGGAATGGTGTCGCTGCGACATGACCAGGTAGTGATGGGCAGTCTGAGACGAGGTCTTGAGATTTCTCAGGATTTTTTGAGACTAACGCAGACACTATTTCTCGCGAGAAATTTCGAGAGATCTCGAGAGGGTTGTCCCCGCATAGTGCGGCGAGCAGCGTGTTGTAGGCCTACAGGTAGTCGGAGTTGAATGTTGCTTGTGCCGAGTATGCGAATAGCCAACCACGAGCCTTCTCAATTTCGAAAATACTTGTCAACAAGAGACTAGGGCGTTCATTTCTACCGAGGTCTATTTTGACGCAATATAACATAATTATAAAGGATACGCATTGTGGCATTGTATGCACTTGTAGGTACACGAATGAGTGGTTAAGTACAGAACCTAACGACTAATGTAGGTACACGTACGTGGATACTAGAGGCGTGCATTATTCGAACTCGAGACGAGGCAGGATGCGCCTTGCTGCATATGCAACCACCATTACGCATGAGTGGATTGTGTAGTCTAAAATGCTTCGGTTAGCTTCAATATTCTTTCGACAGGTAGGTATACATCGTTATCAGACCTCGCATCCAACAACATATGACCACTGCTTTCGTTCACCGTTATTTTGGTGACGAAGGAAATAATTTCTTACAATGTTATAGAGTATTCGCGTCATAAATATGTACTTCGAAATATGACGGTGCAATGTGAAATTGTACTAGTTTTACGCAACAACTTGAAGACGATGTCTGAAACGCAACGCAAGACGTGGATGTCGGTTATTTTGAAGATATGTCACATAGCACAGCCTGCTGTGTTTCTTGTTAAAAAGAAAGTAAAATACGTCGGCAGAAATGCTTCTGGGATGATCTGGCACTTACAAACGCATATCAATAAAGAGGAATAGTCGCAGAACACCTCCGGCCCGGTCTCAATCACAAGAAGCTACCCTGCCGACAACTATTGTGAGGCATCCAGGAAGGTTTACATCCTGATAACAGTTATTAACAAATTATACGGGTTATTCAGCTAAGAAGTCCACCTGACATAACTCGTGAACAGTTTTAGATACTGCCATTCTGTCTTCACTTTCATTAATGGTATTAAGGAGCTCATAGTTCTACATGCAGTGCTTTCCTAGACTTTTGACAAAATTTATCGTCACACACGTTTCCATATGAGAACTGCTGATGATAAAAATCAAGCTTACACTCGTAGTTACTGGGACGTCGCACAACTCGCAACACATGAGAATCGGTCTCAAGAGCGTTGCCCATCACCCCTACTGAAAGAATTGGAGTAAAGTCGGGCATTTTAGATTACACGTTCCGCGCATGAGTAATGGGGGTTGCATAAGTAGCAAAGAACATCTTCCCCGTCTCAGGTTAGAATAATGCACGCCTCTAGTATCCAAGTAGGTGTACATCATATCTACAGTTATTCACAAATTATGCATGCTTATTCAGCTAAGATGTCCACCACAAATAAGTCGTGAACTGTTGAAGATACTGACATTCTGTTTTCACTTTCGTTAATAGTATTAAGGGGGTCATAGTAGAACATGCAGTACATTTCCTGGCGTTTGGCAAAATGTATTGGCTCACACGTTTTCATATGAGAATGTTATTTCACGCAATAACTGCCAATGATGATGTCCCCGTTAAAATTGGCGATATTATGAATATTTTCAACAAGTGGAAAGTAAAAGTTTTATTGTCTGCTTGGAGCTGCAGCGTGTCATTTGGGGAGTAGTGGCGAGCTGAGAACGAGTTTTTTTCGTCGTTCAGAGGGGTGATACACCGGCAGGACTGTGCCAAGGTCAGAGCAAACTACGTGATTACCACCGCACGCGCGCAACTCATAATCTGGAATAGTCTGAGCCAATTAAATGAGACCATCAGCCAATTACCGTTCTCGTTGAAGATCACACCTCCCAGGCTGATAAGATAAAAAGGCCTTGTTTCGAGTAAATCGCTCTCTCTGAATACTCTCTCTGAATATCCTGCTCTTACCCTGAATATTCTTCGCTGTGCTGCTGTGTGGGACACTACGTTATCGGACCACGTGGAGAAGTAATTTCCAGTTCAAGTCAACACCCGTTCTGCCAGAATTTAGCGAGAATTAGTGAATTCCTATGGAATAAAAACGCCTTAAGAACCAAGTTAAGTGTGACTGTGTAGACGAGCTATTAATATTCGACGTGTGCTTGTGCAAAATACTTAATTTTGTCATCTTAGTTACAGCTTGTGACCGGCGTTCTACGGAAGTCGTCTTAGAAGTTGAACACCTCAAGATGGACAATTCCGCAACCACCGACAACACAACTTCATCGAGGGACACCTGCTACAGAGCCTCCATGGAGCTGTAAAATGTGAGGCGTATCTGGTAATTGGGAGGAGACTGACCGGAGGAAAATGCTGGAATAATTGACTGTCGACGGGAATCGAACTCCATCTAAAACTTGAGTACCTTTTTAATTTAATTTATCTGTCTTACCTTTTGTACAACTAGAGGTCTTTCTTCTTTAAGTCGTAGATCTATTAGTTTGTTGTAGTTAGAAATATTTCATTTTTCCACTTCTTAAGGTGTCGTGGTAGACTAGGTACGTGTGAATGAAATTTTGAATCTATTAGAGTAGACATGTAGGTTGTCTTTCAATGATTTCCCATGCTTAGGAGCTTTATACTTAATAATCAATGACCACACGATAAATCTACTTTCCTTGTAATGTTGAAAGTTACTGGACTGAAATTTGCGTGTACATTTTGAGTGAATAGGGTCGAACCTAGTGTCTTTCAAGATCACTTGTTGTATTTATGATGAGGTCATCTAATTTTACGATATTCCACGAGGATCAGTAGATGTAATAATCACTTAAATAATCATAATATTGACTAAAGATCGGGTAAAACAGAATTAAACGCTCGTGAGCCATAAATTTACAGTAGAGTCCTTATATGTGAGATTGAATGTGCTCTGTTCATGAAGGGTCTGGAATATGACCAGTCCTGAGGGATATTTGACGTATAATTGAGCAATTGATGATTTAATGATGATAGTTGACTTATTCTTGTGTATTGGGAGCGCAAGATAGATTATAATTATTGGAGCACGTGTTACGAGTGTATTTCACAGGTAGGGAATAAAAATAATACGATTAAGGCTCACGCTCGCGATAGTTTCAACCTGTAGCCCAAACGATGGTAGTGCTTATGGATTTTACTAAAATCTTCCATTATAATTTCAAGAGTTAGATGAACTTACGTTGATATGTGAAATGTGTTTCTACCAAGTAATACCCATGACTTCGATCACTAGCCACAATGAAGGATAATTTCAGTACACAGATTATTTCTGCTAAATATTACGCGTCCTGACCACTCGTAAAAATCATGAATAAACTTGCCAAAACAGGATTCGATGTAAATAATGTACATAAAAGACGTGTTTCCTAGTGTGAATGTGTGTGTGTATGTAAATATGTATATTTCTCTTGTGTCATGTTGGTCCCATTTAATTTGATCTGGTCGTGCACTTGCTGCGACGCAGATTACACTCATCGTTGTGTGTTGCCTTAAGAAGTAATTTTCATGCCCTTAAGGGAAAGTTTGATCAATTTAAATCGAGGAAGACTAGAAAAGGGATTTATTTTCTTCATTAGCGAGATTTAAAAGGAAAGATCATCTCGTTATTTTACGAAGGCACTCGATTTGTAAATAAAATTTATTTAACTAGCTCACACGTGGATAATGTAAATTTCTGACACATTTATAGTTGAACTTTGAAATATTTTGAGATTAATTTGAATAGAACTGAAATACAAGGATCAGAAGTGTAGTTCGTTAGCCGCATGATTACTTTGATTTATGGTGAAAATAAGTCATAATAATTAATTGAAAATAATTAGCTAATGACGATCATTAGGTAAATGATGCAGTGGAAAAGTAATGAGAACACGATCGTGTGACAATGAAACATAGGTTAATTAAATGATGAGAAATTAATAATAATAATGATCAGAATAATAATTAATTATTTTTGAGAATTTTAAAATCAATTTTCATTCTCTACTGAAGTTCATGTTGGTGTCATTGACTAATATTAAATACTGTAAATGATAAATTCAGTTGAGTACATCTTAAAACCACGTGTTGAGACTACTTTGAATTGGTAAAACTTTGAACACTTTTATTGTAAAACCCTCGTTAGCAAGACAACTGTTAATTATTTTATGAACTTCTCTGTTAATTTATTTAAATTCTTTCAATCAAATATTTTGATTTGGAAAGGCAAGAGGCCTAATTTTTCTTTGGTTTTCATTACAGCACAGTAAGGCTGGAGGTTAAGGACACGTGTCACTCTAAATCGAGGAAGAAATGCAATATCATGAAAGTTCTATGTTATAAAATATATCAGCAAGAATATTTTCATTTGTTGTTTGCTTATATGAATAAATGTCAGAGTGTTGTTTTAACATTTCTTTTTATCCTGCTTGGTCATCAATCCTCAACATCCCTTAAATGCCTCTAAAAAGTGATAGCCAACGATCGAACGGTCCACCTTGGGATCTCTCGCTCGATGGCTGGGCTTAGCTCGGGAAAAATGGGGGCAATATACTATCAAGTTTACAGTCGTAGTTACTGGTACGTCGCACAGCTTGCACTACAGGAGGATCGGTCTCGAGATTCTCGTGAGAGTCCCGAGATATGCGACGTCAGTCTCGAGAGTCTCGAGCGAGAGCGTTGTCTATCACTACGACCAGGTATTATAGGGAGAATATATATACTGTATTTATACCTATGTATAATTGTAATGGATACAAAAATATGGTGCATAATATTAGAAGAGAATTCAATGTAAAATGGAACTCATAAGATATTGGAGTATGGGAAAAGTATTTAGTGTGGAAATGCGCAGCTCAGCTGCGCAATGAGATGACATGGCCTGGTCGAACAGTGGTTAGTCACGTAGATGGTGTACCGCCCCCACCCAAGAGACAAGGGCGTAGATCGTCCTCTAGTAATTACGAAGTCACCTTGAACAAAGACGGCATTTTTAGCCCTGTTATTGGTGGAACTCAGTTCCCACGTAGTGGAGAATTTCGACTGCCTTCGAGAAGCTCGGGCGTGACAGGTATAAAACAGGGGGCGCACCCTAATTGGGGTTTTTGTATCAGATCAACCGGGCAGTTGTAAGCCGAATCTCTGTCAGTCAGCACTATGAGAATTTCGTAATAATAATAATAATAATAATAATAATAATAATAATAATAATAATAATAATAATAATAATAATAATAATAATAATAATAATGATGATAATAATGATAATAATAATAATAATAATAATAATATCTTTAAGTTGAGACTCAGAAGTAGTCATCTGGGGAAACCATTGAGAATTGACCACGCCAGGTCGTCGAATAAGTTATTATATTAAGGTTGAGTGTACACATGTACATACTATAAATAACGTCAACTGTACGCATTAAATGGTGATTAATGGAAGCAGTGGACTTCAGTATTTCTTCATACGTGGTGATCTGCCAGGCCCATGATAATAATCCCCCAAACCGTTCGGAGAGCAGTCTGACTAAGTAATACTCCAGTCGTGAAAATCCAGTGTCATGACAGTACATCCAACTTGTTTGGTGTGCAGCCTTGGGGTACTGGGTTCGAATCCACCTCAGTTAAGAAACAGATTTTTGAGAGCCCCGCAGAAGAGGCTAGTTCCAGCAAGAAGTCGTCGCAGAGCCGATCCAGAGCAGCAGTTGATAGCCCTACTCTTCCAGCCGACGCAGGAGGTAGCAGACATCTGAACCGAGGAGCAGCTCGGTAGTGGACGGGGCCTGGAGGAGCATCAGCATCTGGTCACGGAGAGAAGATTGCAGTAATTCGGACAGTGGTGAGTACCCATACAGTGTTGTCAATATGGCAGATTCAAATGCTTGTAATGATACACCAGATAATACGTCTGAAAGTAGTAGTGCGGGGGACGCGCACGATGGACATTTATATGTCAGTCACTGAGGGCTATCTGTTAATTGGCCATGAGTTCAGTGGTAGTAAACCAGAACAGTTACGCAAGTTTATCGCAAATGTAGATGCCGCACAAAATTATGATCAGAGATAGGGACCAACCATTATTTTTTAAATATATCCGTACGAAAATTACAGGTTCCGCTCTCGAAAAATTATTGTCCAGGGGTGATATACTTAACTGAGAAAGTTCTAAGGAAGCCCTATGGGAATATTACGGCAAACGGGGTATGTTTTATTTATATTTGTGACAGCTATTTCAGGAAAGTCGATGTCCAAAGGAAACGTAGGATTAATGGGCACATAGGATAGAAGAAACAGCAGTAATGTTTCGAAATTAAATTCTTGAAAATGCACCGGTAGAGTACCGAACAGGCCAGTGCAGAATGATAGTGAAAATCGCGATAGCGGATCCAGGGGATACACACAGCGCGGATCCAAAGTAAGGTGCAAGATCGCAGCACTCAAACTTTTGAGGCAGCCGTTGCGATTGCTCGACAAGAGGAGGCCCTAATGAATTCTCAGAAGGAGAGAGAGGCACTCCTCAAGAATAGTTCAACTCCGGGAAAGAGGAGCTGGTATAGTCAACCGGCGGGCCACACGAAATGTCAGTGGTAAGGCAAGACCGCATGGGGGACACAAAACCCTGGAAAACCTCCCCAAAACAATAAGGCATTATTAATATGCTTTAATTGCAAAAAGGAAGGCCACATGGCCAAGGACTGTAGACACAAAATCCGGAGCTCAGAGACGAAGGAAGGTCCGAGGAGTAAGGGAAACTCCAAGGAAGAAACCAGGTGTAATTACTGTGGCAAGCTTGGCCATTGGGTGCGGCAGTGTAAGAAAAGATTAGCTGACCAGGATAGGAATAAGGCTGCAGGTACAGAAGTGAATATTGTGCGCACCTCTGGTCACCTACAGCTTGTGAATTATAAGGAGCCGAAATGTTTTAGGTGCGAAAAGAGAGGGCACAAAAAAGGCGGAGTGCCCACAGAAAGGCCCGAAGTCGAAGCCCAGGCAGCCATGCGGCGAGGTTGGCCACCTGCAATGACAGTGCCACACCAGATACAATAGCGAGCCTAAGAGCAGAGCGGGGAGCTCGCCAAGAGGTCAGTACAGGGATACCCAGAATAATAATAATAATAAACCCCGTGATAAGGCATGCGAGAAAGTGCAATGTAAATTTTGTAAAAGATGAACACATTCAGCTAGGGGGTGCTGGTTTAATTTCAAGAGAGAGGATTTAAATTAGGCAGAGGCCACAAGACAGGGACGCTTGGGGCTTCCCCGAAGACCATCAGTCCCGGTAGGGTCAGACAGCGAGAGGGAGGACCGTGCTGGTAGCGGTAACAGGGCGTAGAGATGCCCTGAGATTCTTAATTGACACAGGTAGCGACGTGTCCCTTATTAAGGAAGATAGTGTTCCTTATGGCACATGGATTAAGCGAAGGGAAATTCTTGAATTGAAGGGAATTACTAAATGATCAAGTCGTACCAATGGAAAAATCTGAATCCCCGTCGGAGTTAGATCCCCGGACGTCCATGTGGTAGACAATGATTTTAACCTGAAACACGACGGAATTATCGGAAAGGACGTGCTAAGGGATAGCATCCTACATTATAGAGAGGGCTATGCCGTAATAGCAGGTAAAAGGTACCCTATGGGTGCAAAGGAAACTATATGGGTGGTACTCGAACCGAGAGTAGAGAAATTTGTGGCAGTAGGGGTAGATAAGCAAGAGGAAGAAGGCTTGATCGAACGGCAAGAAGTAAAACCAAGCGTGTATCTGATTGAATGTTTATCGAAAGCCAAAGATTATGTCGCTCTCATTAGCATGTTAAACACCACTGACAAGGAGTGGCGATTGCGAAGCCCTATTATCAATTAGTGGATGTAGGGAGTGAACCTCCGGCAACTATACACATAGTTGAAGAAACTGTGACATTAGATAGCCGTAACCAGGCCAATAGCCCTATCATTCAGAAGTATAATAATAATAATAATAATAATAATAATAATAATAATAATAATAATAATAATAATAATAATAATAATAATGACGTCAAATTTTGAACGCAGCGGATACGAGAGCTGCTGAGGGTAGAGCACTTAGCTCCTCAAGACAGGGAGAAAGTTTATGCAATTTGTACTGCTTATCAGGATATCTTTCACTTAGAAGGGGATAAGCTGACGCATGCAGATATACTGCAGCATGCTATCCCCACACCCGTAGATCAACCACCGATAAATGTAAGACAGTACAGATCACATGAGGCTCAAAAGAAGAGATAGGACGGCATATAAATAAAATGTTGGACGATGATATAATAACTTCTTCGACATCACTGTGGTAGAGACCTATCTTATTATTCCCAAAGAAAATGGACGCATCTGGCAAGCAAAATGGCGCGTCGTAGTCGATTTTTGTCGTCTCAATGACGTCACAATAGGGTCTACGTTCCCTATTCCGTTAATTTATGAAATATTAGATGCCCTAGGGAGGCCAAAGTAATTTTTCACTATGCATCTAGCTAGTGGGCACCATCAGGTGCTATTAAAACCTGAGGAAGACCCCAACTAGAGTATGGTTCCAGTGTATGGGACCCTCACCAGGATTACCTGATTCAAGAACTGGAAAAAATCCAAAGAAAAGCAGCTCGATTTGTTCTGGGCGATTTCCGACAAAAGAGTAGCGTTACAAAAATGTTGCAATGTTTGGGTTGGGATGAATTGAGAGAAAGAAGAAGAGCTGCTCGACTAAGTGGTATGTTCCGGGCTGTCAGCGGAGAGATGGCGTGGAATGACATTAGTAGACGAATAAGTTTGAATGGCGTTTATAAAAGTAGGAAAGATCACAATATGAAGATAAAGTTGGAATTCAAGGGGACAAACTGGGGCAAATATTCATTTATAGGAAGGGGAGTTAGGGATTGGAATAACTTACCAAGAGAGATGTTCAATAAATTTCCAATTTCTTTGAAATCATTTAGGAAAAGGCTAGAAAAACAACAAATAGGGAATCTGCCACCTGGGCGACTGCCCGAAATGCAGATCAGTATTGATTGATTGATTGATTGAGAAGACGGCATTCTCTGCCGTAGGTAAGCATGAGTAATACAAAAGGATGGCCATGGGATTGCGAGACGCCCCGGCAACTTTCACGCGCTTGATGAAGACGGCATTAACAGGGTTAGAAAGTATTAAATGTCTGGCATATTTGGGTGATTTGATTGTGTATGCTAGTGCTGTAGAGGACCATAACCAGAAACTGCGTGATGTTTTTCAAAGATTGAGGGAAGTAAATCTCAAATTAGGTCCAGACAAGTATGAATTTCTAAGAACGGAAGTGGCATTCTTATGTCATGTCATTACTAAAGACGGTGTTCAACCCAATGACCGAAATGTTCAGGCATAAGAGATTTTCCTCAGCCTACCACTACGAAAGAGCTGATGAGATTTGTAGGCCTGTCAGGCTATTACGAGGGCTATGACGAAATTTTTTAGCAGAGTGTGAGGAAAAATTTTTATTTGCGAAACAACAATTACAACTTTTCAAAATACTCTCCCTTACCACGTATACATTTTTCCATTCTCTGAAACCACTTAGAAAACGTTTCAGTCTAAGATTCTTTCGGGATGTCGCTTAGTGCACTCTCGTACGCTGCAATGGCCTCTTCATCTGACGAAAACCGCTGCCCACGTATTTTTCTTTTATCTTAGGGAACAGAAAGAAGTCACATGGGGCCTCGTCAGGTGAATAGGGGGATGAGGTATCACTCGCACTTTTTCCCTTTCCAAAACGTCCATTGTTCTGGCAGCCCTGTTTGCAGATGTATTGTGATGCAGCAGAAGGTGCCCACTCTTGGACTTTGGGTGCTGTGACCTCCAAGTGGCCAGGACTTTGGGAAGACAGTCATTCACATACCATTCAGCATTGACTGTACGACGTGTATCCAAGGCCACAGAGGTGAGATGCCCCATTTACGTAAAAAAAAATTTGCCACCATCTTCTTTCCGGAGCTCCAACTTCGTCGAACTTTTGTGGGTGGTTTCTCCCGTGGAAAGCACCACACAGAAGACTGTCTCTTTGTTTCAGGGTCATAATGGTAGGCCCATGTTTCATCACCTGTGACGATGTTGTAAGTGTCTTCGGACTGCCCTCCATGGCATTTTTCTAGCATGAGATGACATCAGTCCATTCTCTCCTCCTTTTGGCTTTCTGTCAGGGAATGTGGCACCCAACGGGCATATCTCTTGGTAAGGCCTAAATAATCGTGAACGATGGTCTGCGCTGCTCTTGACCCAATATTTAAGGTCCCTTCAATGTTACAAAATGTAAGACGTGGATCTGCTTTGATCATTTCCCTCACAGCATCAATGTTTTCTTGAGTCACAGCTGTTGCTGGGCGACCTGGACGAGGTTCGTCTTCAATTGATTGCCGACCCCTTGGAAACTCGCGAAACCAATTTCCAACTGTGGCTGTAGAAGGGGCAGCCTCACAAAAAACGCGCAGCAAAGAAGAATGGCATTCTTCGGTACTTAATTTCTTTTTATAATCATAAAATATCATTGTTCGAAATCGCGGCGCGACAGATTTGTCTTGCACCGTGTCTGACTCAGCACTGCCTGTGCTTTCTTCCCTCGCTCTGGAGGAACTACCGCTAGGAGGGGTTGTGCGCGCATGTTCCAAGGTCGAAAAACATCGCTCTTTCAAATGAAAATAATCTCATTGTCCTCAGAATTACGGTTTACGCGCTGCTAAAAACTTTCGGCATAACCTTCGTATCGTATGTTTATCCCAAACTACAGTAAAATAGCAAAACCGCTGTATGAGCTACTTAAGAAGTAAGTACCATACGTGTGGGCGGAAAGTCAAGAGCATGCCTTTCAAATTTTTAAGAATAAACTGACAGAAACCAATACTGCTATACCCAGATTTTGAGAAACCCCTTATATTAACAACAGACGCCAGTAACGAGGCGTTGGGTGCTGTGTTATCACAAGGACAGATAGGTAATGATTTACCAACAGTTTACGCTAGTAGGACCAAATCCAGTGGGATGGAATGCAGAAGGACGTAGAAAGGTATATTCGCTCATGCCCGTCGTGTCAAAAGAATAAGATTACCGGGCCAGAAGTGAGGGCACGAATGGGGATTACTGACACGCCGAAAGCAATTTTTGAAAAAGTCGTCATAGATGTAGTGGTCCCTATGAATGTAACCGAAGCAGGGAACAAATATATACTCACCTGCCAAAATCAGCTACCCAAATACCTGATTGCAAGTGCTATGGCAGACCAAAGTGACGAAACTATAGCACTAAATCTGATTAATAAGTTAATTAGTATTTTCGACATACCAAACACCATATAACGGATCGGGGTGCAACTTTTATGTCAGATGTTTTTAAGATTAATGTGTAGAATATTACGGATTAAGAAAATCCACACGGCAGCATTCAGGCCGCAGTCTAACTGTAGTCTGTAGCGCTCTCATAAGGTGCTCGAAGAATATTTTGAGACATTATAATATGTGTAATTCCCAAGATGATTGGGATAGTTATTTTCCTGTGGCGATGTTCGTGTATAACACGACCAAACACACTAGCACAGGTTATACACAATTTGAATTGATATTTGGACGCAAGGCAAATATTCCAGGTGTGCTCCAAAGAAACCCTGAACCGAACTATAACGAATTTCAGAATGTCTTGAACAAATAACCAGACAACTGCAAGAAAGCCATGAGATAGCTAGGAAAACATTGATTAGGAGTAAAGAGAAAGACAAAGAAAACTACGATATGGCTCAAAATAAAATCTCATTCAAGGTAGATCTTTTTCTATTGCGCAATGATGCCTGTGGCGTGGTCGTTCAAAAAACTTTCCCTACCCTATCAAGGCCCATATAAAATAACAAATATATCATAAGCGAATTGCATGCTACAGATAAATAAGCGTGGGAAGCAAATTAAGGTTCTTTTTTTTGCTAGTTGTTTTACGTCGCACCGACACAGATAGGTCTTACGGCGACGATGGGACAGGAAAAGGCTAGGAGTGGGAAGGAAGCGGCCGTGGCCTTAATTAAGGTACACCCCCAGCATTTGCCTGCTGTGAAAATGGGAAACCATGGAAAACCATTTCTAGGGCTGCCGACAGTAGGTTTCGAAAATTAAGGTTCATAAAAATAGGTTAAAGATGTATGTCAATTATAGATGAAGGCGTGAGAACTGGTTCCTATTTCGGCCGCAGTGTGTTGCACTTTCCCTCACTCCAAGGGCATTGTGGATTATCGATGGCCGCTGATAGAGTTAATTGAAATACTCCGTCAGACCACGTTCTAAATTAGGAAAGTAATAAAATTTGAACCTGAGTGATTGAGGAACCAATGAAGTTTGGTACGGTAGTATCATTGCGGGTACATCCTAAGTACCCGTCAGAGGGACTACATGTTAGTGTTGGCTACTGAATGCATGATTCAAAGCAGTGCATCGATTAATTCAAGTGTCCGACTGAATCGATTCACAGGAACGGCGAGCTCACGGCACACGATTCAGCTTACTCTCAGCGGACAGTGCTGAGTGGCGCACTCACTGGACGTTTACGGGGAGCCGAGCTTCCTCTGCAGCGACGCAGTGAATCATGGCACATCGAGAGAATCGTGAACGAGCACGGTTCAGTGAGACACAAGATACATACGGTTCCTTATCGGCACACTGGACACTGGCTGAGAGCCGAGCTTCCGCTGCAGCGAGATATACAGTGAGCCATGGCACACCGAAAGAATCGTACGCAGTGGCGGATCAGTGAGACACACGCACGTTTCATTATCGGTACACTGGACATTGGCGGGGAGTCGAACTTCCTCTGAAGAGCTATGCCACACTGAAGGAATCGTGTGTTATAATGGATTCTCGAGCTCAGCTCATTTGAAAATAATACCCACTTGCATTCACCGTCCTCTTCTTGCAGGGAGGTTTAAATAATAGATGGGTTTTATTTGCAGTGTTGAAAAGGTAGTCAAAGCATAATTCTGAAGTAGCTAGTAAGTAGGTAGGCTATTAGGTTATACTATTTATTAGTTTAATGAATCTTAGTATTATAACTTAGTTGACATTTGATAATTAATCTCGACTCTAGCCTGAGTCATGCTCATGACCACTCAAAAGTACCTGTTTTATATTGGGAAGAACGGCTCTGTATTCTCTCAGGTCATATGTCACATCGTTGCACAAGACTTCAATCATATGTGGACAAACGCAATAACTTAACGAACAGTATGTTGAATCAGAAAACCAGCGGGCTACTGTACATCTCGGGTAGCCTATACAAAATATGACGATTTAAAAAAATCCTCAGCTGATAGAAAACTACATATTTTCAAAAATGACTGAGCGAGTTAGACATTGCGGTTAGTATCGCGTAGCTGTGCGCTTGCATTCGGGGAATCGTGGGTTCAAATCCCACAGCCGGCAGCCGTTAAGATGGTTTTCCGTAGTATCCTCATTTTCACACCAGGAAATGCTGGGAGTGTATCTTAATAAATGCCATGCCTGCTACATTCCTAATCCTAGACATTTCCCATCCTGCTTCGTCGGAAACTTTCGATGTATTAGAGTGACTAGCATTTTCTTCTAAGAAAGGAATTCATAGTATGAAGACCAGATGGCAGCAGCGAACACTGAATGTTGTTGCTGCTGTCTTACCAGTACATACTACACAGATCCAGTAGGAGCGGTGACTAATGTGCCGTGAATAGGATCACTGTATCGATTCAGTAACGTGAACGGAATCAAATGAATCGATTCAGTAAAATGAATCGAATGTCCCATCACAGGTGGCGAGACTATATGTCCAGTTGTCAACTCGTCAGAAAGGAACCCCAGGGTTCAGAACTGAGTTGGAGTTCGGATTTAAGTAAGGATTAAAATTATCTATAAATTCGTTTTGCTCGTTTCAGGGAAACTTTCACTTACTGGCACTACAAATCAGATAGGCAGATAAAGATAGCACTGAGTAATGAAGTAAATTTCTGCTTGTAATTACTACAAAGAGAGGCATGAAGTGCATCCCGCCCAGCTCTACTGAGATGGAATCCGTTCACTTGTACAGCGATTTCCCTTACATGTGGACGATTTACACGGTCCAGGTGACAAGATCAGGTCATAGGACGCTGTCTTGAAGTAAGACCCCGTGTGGTGTCGAGGATTAACGCAAACAATACTTACACTTTGGTACTTTTCTATCCCATACAGTTACACGTCCAAAATAACACAACGGCGTGGTCCATTCTGTCGTAGGAGGCCACTAATGGTTTCCCTCAGGGAGTAGCCTTCTATTTAGCCCTTCATGCGCTGGTACAGGCGCTCTGAGGTACGAATCCCGTGGGACGGATTCGGCATGGGACATGCCACCATTTGGCTGGTGGCTACCCGTAACGGTGCCATTCCCGTGGGGTGGAATCCACCGAAAGGGTTGTTCTCGCCAGGACGAGGACCATCCCGTGGGTTGTGTTTCCAAGGGTACTGGGTACACTCTCGGAGAGGTCCCCCCAGTAGATCCACACCTGTGTTTAAACATTAGCTTCAGAGTCCATTCCTTCTGGTAACTCTTCTGCAGAAATTTAGCAGGTGCAGATAGAATTTCATAAACATTGCCGATTGTTAGCACTTTACTACAGACCTTGTTACCTTCAGTAGGCACTTAAGGATTAAGTGTCAATGACGTTTTACATTTTGCCGTGAGACAAGGAGGAGTGACGCAGGAACGTCCTACAGATAGAAAGGGAAATTTTTTAAACGGGCTAGCAATAGCTCTAAGAACTCGTTTAGAGCTGCCCAGAAAAGTGAAGTGTCACAGATGTGTCAGTTCACGAAAGTGAATTCGTGTTGTGGCAAAGTATTCAGAGGAATACTAACAGACTAATGGTGAAGGTAATTCACTAAAAGACAGGTAGACAGCCGACTGTGTAAGACGAAGTAAATGTCCTGTTAAACAATTCCCCGTATCCAGTGAACAGTACGGGTGAATGACTAAGGTAGCTACAGTAAGACAGTGAGTCAACACTGAGTGTATAGCCAGGTACAGACAAGCAGATGAATGAGGGGTTTCATAAACACGTAGCACTAAGGTGTGTGAAAGTCGAAGAAAAGAAAGTGATAGTTATTGTTTGACCTTGCATGTAGGCGAGTGGGCCAGACAGATAAGATGTTGTACCGTTCGCTGTGGAGGGCGGTGGCCTTCGCTGTCGTAATACAGTGGACATCAACATACACCAGCCAGCTGGATTTCAAGGTATTTCATTATGAAAACATACCCGGCGTATATTTTGATCATCAAGGGAAAGCACAATTATATACTATAGAACGGAAGTTAATCACATATATTAACCTAAGACGTTTGACAGATCTGTTCACAGTAGCCCGCAAAAATTTGCAAAGGACCAAAATCTTATGTGTACAAATAGAAAAGGAGCTACACATTTTGTCCGAACATGAGGTAAGGCTAGTAGAACATCAGTTCCAAAGAATCCAAGGGACACAGGACCTGACTACAAGAATCACTAAGATTGACACGCCGGAATGCAACGGGAAACGAAACAAACGCGGTTAATAAATGCAATAGGTACCATCGCAAAAACTCTATTCGGAACGTTAGACGAAATTGACGCTATATATTACGAAGGCAAAATTAAGGAGTTAGAACAGGAACAGTTGTCCATGATTAGAGTAGCAAAAAGTCAAATGTTGGTAGTTAAATCCACCTTACAGTCAGTCAATAGTACTCTATACATCACAGCAAATGAACTCAAACTAAGTGAGAATTTCGAACAGCTTAAGAATTTCATTCAGAATGAGACGGCAGGGATAAATGATGCTTTCAGCAGTCAGAAATGCAAATAACTTTAAATAAGCACCTAAATGAGTTACAGGGAATTTTAATGCAATTACACGGGAATTACCAGATCTTGCTAGATAGCATTATAAATTCACAGACAGGCACAGTAAGTGTCCAAGTTTTGAGTCCTGATGATTTGGTAAGGGCATATAAGAAGGTCCAGAGTGATTTTCCATTGCCATATGAATTACAAGCCACTTATGGGTACTTGATTTTTAAAATATCCACAGTGAGTGTGTACTTAACCCAAAGTACTTTGGTGTATGTATTACGTACTCCCTTCATCAACAGAATAAAGTATACCTTATACCAATGTATTCCCTTCCCTACTCCCATGAGAAATAATCCAAATCATTATGTGTATATTTTTATAACAAGCAATATGTTATAATTGATTGAGAAAAACAAACTTATGCCGAATTAAACGAAGAACAAGTGAAACAGTGCAAAAGGACTGATAATGGACAGAAATTATGCAAATCGAAATTGCCCATTAATAATTGTAATTGTATTGTCAAATTACTAACTGGTGTTAGTCATATTCCTGAAGATTGTAAGAAAAGTGTGATGCCTGTTTACGAACTAATTTGGATACCTATTGATGATAGTATGTTTATCTTTGTATCACCACAAGATACAAAAGTGATAAGTGTACGTCAAGACACTACTAGTGATTTAAGTTTAAGTGGTGTAGGTGTTATACAGTTCATAGACTTGTGCACAGTGTACAGTCCCTCGAGTAAGATTCAGAGTACGGGTTCAGTCAATACTACAACTAAAAAGGACTTAGTTCCAGACATGATTACTGTGAGCAATTGGACAGTGAAATTAAACTAGGTGATGTGCCTGAATTAAACAGTCGCAGTAGGTAGCTTACTAAACCACATAAATTACTTGAAGTGGGCGAGTCATAAAACAGAAGAGGTAGAAACCCTCGTTTTGCAAAAGGAGGAAGAATTTAAAAAACAAATGACCCATCAGTATGCAAATATATTTCAAATTGTTAATGGTAATACTTTATTTGCAGTGCTTCTATTGATGTGTTGCTATTGTTGCTACTGTTGCGGATGTTGTAGGAGATGTATCTAACTAAAGGTGTAAAGGACAACAGGGAGCGCTGCCTCAAATTTTGTATTTTTCAGAACGAAATTACTAATGATCACAGAGCCAAGGTCTCTGATGAGGAAATCACTGTCCATTTTCAGCATCCTAGACTGGCTAGAAGGGCCCCTAGCCACTCGGAATCGCTACCAGGAATAAAATTATATGAACGCCCTACAGTGGGCAAAACGAATGTCAGGGATGACTTGGCGCAGCGCACCCCAGGCCAGGAGCTTAGAGTCTCCGACAGATTTTAAGCACGAAAGTGAATGCAGTACGGTATTGCACTCATTCCCCCCCCCCGGGGGAGGGGGAGTTTTGTCCGCACCAGACTTGAGTTCAGGACAACAATTCTTCCGAGGATCGAACATGTTTTCGGGAACATAGGAGGTATGGTGTCGCTGAAACATGACTAGGTATTATAGGGAGAATATATATACATACGTAGGTGGATCAAAAGGTTAGTTGCACTAACGCGCCGCAGCAGCGCGCTGTGTGTCGCAAGCGTGAGCACAGCGGAGAAAGGGACAGAAACTGCCCACACGTCTGTTAGGCAGGTCGCTGTGGTGTCTCGTCTAGTATTGTGTGAATAGCGGCCAAATGCAATGGTGCGTCAACTGGACGTTCACTCCAAATATGAGGTGCGTGCGACAATCCGATTCCTATGGGCCAAAAGAAATTGCACGGACATTCATCGTGAAATTAGTGCTGTGTATGGGGAGCGGGCAATTTCCCTGCAAGGTATCATAATGTGGTGTCAGCAATTCGAAACCGGGTGCACGGATATCACGGTCAACCATCGTGAAGGCAGGCCCGCAACGTCCAGGGCCCGTGCAAAGGTCAACAGTGTGAATGCGATCATTAGACAGAACCGGCGCATCAAACTGAGGTAAATCGCGACGCAGCTGAACATCTCGTATGGCAGTGTGTTCGCAAATGTTCACGAGGACCTTGGATATCGTAAGCTGTGTCAAAGATGGGTCCCACGTCTTCCCACGGATGAGCACATGGGACAACGTTTCCAATCCTCCCTGGCATTTTTGCAACGCTATGCCGCAGACGGCAACGGGTTTCTACGACGAATCGTCACAGGCGACGAAACGTGGGTCCACCACTTCACCCCCGAAACGAAGAAAACATCAATGGAATGGGTGCAACCTCATCACCACAACGGAAGAAGGCCAAGGTTCAACCTTCAGCCGGTATATGGCGACAGTGTTCTGTGACATGGAGGGTTTGTTGCACGTGGAATTCATGCCGGAAGGAACGACGATCAACGCGGCGTCGTATTGTCAAACGTTGCACCGCTTGCGTAAAGCGATTAAAGAGAAGCCCCGTGGGAAATTGAGCGCTGGTATGATTTTGTTGCACGATAATGCAACACCTCACAAGGCCCGCCAAACGAGAGAACTGCTGCAGCGTTTCAAGTGGGAGGTCTGGCAACCTTCAGCCTACAGTCCCGACCTAGCGCCATGTGACTTTCATCTGTTCGGTAAGCTCAAAACGGAGCTCCGTGGTCGACGTTTCCAAACCGATGAGGAGGCGAAGGCCGCTGTCTCCGAGTGGTTGTAGAACGCTGGAGGAAATTTCTATGCAACAATTGCATCGACAATTTGGTTGTCCGTTCGCAGAAATGTTTAGTCTCTTGGAAAATATGTGGAAAAGTGACGTTATAGTGTATGTCGTTATAGTCGTGTTGCTGTTGTATAGGTGGTGTAATAAATGGCCATAACTTGGAAGTGCAACTTATTTTTGAATCTACCCTCGTACATTTATACATATGCATAATTGTAATGGATACAAAAATAGTGTGCATAATATTAGAAGATAATTCAATGTAAAATAGAACTAATAAGATTTTGGAATATGTGTGGAAATGCGCAGCTCAGTTGTGCAATGAGATGACATGGCTTGGTCGAACAGTGGTTAGTCACGTATGTGGTGTACCGCACCCACCCAAAAGACAAGGGCGTAGATCGCCCTCTAGAAATTACGAAGTCACGTTGAACGAACACGGGAGTCTTAGCCCTCTGATTGATGGAACTCAGTTCCCACGCAGTGGAGAATTTCAACTGCCTTCGAGAAGCTTGGGTGTGCCCGGGAAAAGGTATAAAACAAGGGGCACACCGTAATCGGGTTTTTTGGATCAGATCAACCGGGCAGTTGTAAGCCGAATCTCTGTCAGTGAGCGCTTTGAGAATTTCGTAATAATAATAATAATAATAATAATAATAATAATAATAATAATAATAATAATAATAATAATAATAATAATAATAATAATAATAATAATAATAATAATAATAATAATAATAATAATAATATCTTCAAGTTGAGACTCAGAAGTAGCCAGCTAGGGAAACCACTGAGAATTGACCACGCCAGGTTTCGAATACGTTATTATATTATGGTTGAGTGTACACATGTACACACTGTAAATAACGTCAACTGTAGGCATTAAATGGTGGATCTCCCAGGCCCATGATAATAACCTCCCAAACCGCTCGGAGAGAAGTCTGACTAAGTAATACTCCAGTCGTGAAAATCCAGTGTTACGACACCCAATTATTGTTCACCTTATTTCAGAATCCTATTTTGATGTTGGAGTCCATATGCAGTACGGCATGTCAGTACGATTGGTTGGAATGTACGATCTTTAAGCGTTTGTTATAATTTTATAAGTGGCATTCCATTGGTTTGTCGTACATGTGTTCCAAACAAACAGTAATGTTGTGGGCATCTTGGGCAAATACATTTTATTGTTTTTAATTAATGTTGAGGCCACCTCGATAAAGGACTTCACCCTGTCGCGGCACGCAACTTACTGCATTAAAGTTTTATCAAACCATTTATTGCGTGCTTTATGTTTCCCGCGTAGAATCGCGTTCGATTTTATTCCGCTAGATGGAACGGTGGAGAAGAAATTTCGACTGATGGGTTCGATTCGTTTGCACAAGGTGAGAGTGAGCATCTGGTTTCCGTGTTGTCATAGCGTGACGACGTATGGCCTTGGCAAGCCTGGACATGTTCCGTGACATCATACACACACCGCAAGCGCGCGAACGGTCTAACCAACGCCATCTAGATTGCAAAGTCGTCCAGCTCTCTGCTCTGAAGCTGGTGACGTCACTATCAGTAGGCGAACGTGTGTTCCGTGGTCGTATTGTTGAAAGTACTGTATTGCACGTGGTGTTTGATTTATCAATTGCTATTGATATAATAATGGTTTTTAAGTGTTGTGTCCCTAATTGCAGAGGGAATTACGATAGTGCAAAGAAAGTGCATGTTTTAAAATTTCCCGAAAATGAAGATTTGAGGAACAAATGGTTACGAGGCATCAAGAAGAAATATTTTGAACCTACAAAGAATTTAGTGGTGAGTACAGTTATTGACTTTATTTATCGTGACATACGTTACACTGTTCGTGACAACCAGTTTCTCTCCTTCTCAAATATGAGCAGGTTTATATCTTATAAGAATAAGAGATTCAGCAATGGGGTTATGTCGATATGATGTAGGTCAGGTATCTAATAAATTACTTACCCCACCAGGTAGTTAAACAAACTCATACAGATAAAAGTTGACGTTGTGTCATTCCCTGGGTTATTACAGAAGGTTCTTAAAACATGAGTAGGTACATTTAGGCCTATTTCAATAAATTGTTTTTTATGGTACCGGTAATCTACCTAGCTCATGCCATGTTTTTAATTTTCAACAGGTGTGTCAGTTACATTTCATGGAAAATGACGTATTGTGGGAATCAAAAGCTGTAGATTCAAAGACTGGGAAGACCTTAACTGTGCCATTAAGTAAACCACAGTTAACTAAAACAGCTGTACCATGTAAACTTCCAAACTGTTCATCATATTTAAACAAGACATCCACATTTCATCGAGATGCACCATTAGAAAAGAAAGAAACACGAGAAGCAAGCGCATTACAGGCAGCTATTGCCAACAGTTTCAACACATTAAGTGAATTCGGGGAAAAATATTCCTTTCAAACATTTGATGACTTAACTAAGGGATTAAGTTATGTAAGTGTTGGTGATAAATGGTCAGTTGTAAATAAGAATCAGAGGTAGATTATTGATCGATGAGCCAATTCCATAAGATCAGTCATCGTACGAATTATTTGGTTAAATTTATTAAGACACGCCGTCGTGTTATCATAGTGTTCAGTGTTGCATATAGTCTGTTAATTACAATCCGGGAATATAATTGTGCAAGAGCAGTGTAAAATTTTGTGATCGGTGTAAGTGATACTGACGTCCTCAATTCCCAGAAATAAATATGGACTACATCAATAAATTCAATGCGTCTTGTGTTTATCCACCGATTTGAGTGTGTGCGTTGTCATCTGATAAAGTGCCCATTTGGAAACTAGAAGATAATTACACCCTATTCAAGCGTTCAGTTTTGTAGATATGGGTATAAATTAATTATAAGCATTACTTTATTTATTCGCGATAAGTGATATATGTCTACGACTCAGTGCGAATATCCTTGCAGTAACGAATGCATGAGCCATTGCTGATTCAAACAAGTATATCGACAGTGACGGTTACTATTTGAAATCACGGCCTACCAGATCCAAAACTGATCCAGTGTCATTAATTACGAATTAATTGCGAACCATTGAGTCTTGTGTTTGTTTAGTGCTCGTAAATACCTGTATTTGCACCATAATCCTTGTAATTTGTAATCGTCAGTGTTTAGTGCTAGCCGTTTACACAACAGACCCACACGTAAGGGAAACTCGTAGCATATAACAAGCCTTTTCGCCTGCAAACAACAAAAGCGAAAACAATATGTCGGATAAGAAACAGCCCAAGGACTTGGAACAATGAAAAACATGCCGCAAACCCTTCTCCGATAACGACAGTTCAGTTGAATGCGAAAGTTGCAATTTCTGGTCTCATTGGAAATGCTGTATGACCAAAGGCGAGTTCGATCAGCTAATTAGAGACAAATGTAAACTCACCTGGTTATGTGACTTATGCAAGCCCAAGCTAAAAACAATAGGTGCCATGGAAAATACAATCCTACAACTAACCCAGAAAATGGACCTTATATTAGAGCTCGTGATGAAGAACGATTCAAATATTCAGGAAATAATAAGACGCACGATCCGAGAAGAACTGAAAAATCCCCGCTAAACCCAAACCAAACTTTAATAGAAGACTCAAAATCGAACGCCGATTTGATGTCAAATGACCGTCTCAAACGACCCGAATGTTTGAGAAGCACTAAAACTCCCTCGCACAACAAAAAGAATCGCCCATCTGAAATCAGACAACTTGAACCAATCATCCCCCCTCATACCGACATTGACGTGATAAATCCGGAAAAGCCCCAAGAACCTCATGAACCTGACAATGATCCAATGGTAAACGCCAATCAACTCTGAACTGTGGCCCAATCCTGACGAGGGAAAAAACACCGCACACTGACAGTCGTTGGAACGAAGGAACCTGAGGACAGTCTACAAGCAGCTGACAAAACGGCGTGGTTATACGTAGGAAAACTAAAGAACAATGTCACCACAGACAAAATAAAGTCGTACCTTATTAAAAATGGAATTGAAGGACAAATAATATGTGAAGAATTGAAGACCCTTGGCGAAAAGAAAGCCTTCAAAATTGGTGTTCCTTTTACTTACGTGGAAGAAACATCGGACCCACACTTTTGGCCTAAAGGAATACTAGTGAGGCGTTTTCGTTTCTCACGGAGAAGAAATGACGGGGTATCCCTGGAGTAAAACCAAGGCTCTCAAGATAATACTATGGAATGCAGAAGGCCTGAAAAATGCACTCTCACTAATACTACAAGAATCGATAAATCGAGCAGATGCACTGATAATTACAGAGACATTCTTACTCCAACCGATAGATATCCCAGACTTTTATGGAATCCATGCTCTCGCAAAACCAACTGAAGGCAGACCAGAAGGGGGAGTATCATGCTTTCTGAAACCAATCGCAACAGATATCATTCTCCATAGCCCACAACATACCTCAACATCAAGCAACAACAAGATAAAGTATTCCAGAAGAATAGATACAAGGATTATCAACCATGAAGACATCCTTAAGGCAGAACAGCTTGCTACTGAAGGCCACATAGATGAAGCACTAGAAATTGTAACTGACCAACTACATAAGGCATCACTACCAATCAGAAAACGAACAGCTCAACCCTCGTTCGACGAAGAGTGTTACCTCAAACGAAAGAAAACTCTAGAACAGCTACAGAATGCCCGCACTGATGCCTCAGACAATCACCTTCATCTCTATGCACAAGTCAGAAGAGAGTACAAACAACTCCTACATTCCAAGAGATCTAAATATTTGGAAGTCGAAGCAAAAAAACTAGCCCCAACAGCAAAACATGACCCATTTATAGTCCTTCGTAAAAACATCGTATCAAGACCTCAAGAAATCCCTATGGATAAATGGGAAGAACACTTCAAAGGCGTCCTGAATCTGGAGAACAAAACCCAGGCGTTCCCTGCAATCAACAAGATTCAAGACGGAAAAATAATCCAGGTTACTCCCGATGAAGTCAGAGAAAAGGTGTATCAGTCGAAAGTCAAGAGAGCTCCCGGCCCAGATGGTATCCATACAGAACATTTCAAAGAAACTCAAGAAATGTTATTGCCTTTCTGGACGAACTTATTCAATGCCTGTCTAAGATCTGGAACTATTCCTGAGGAATGGAGAAGGTCATCAGTGAAAATCCTATACAAGGGTAAAGGACAGACAAATGATCCCAATTCTTATAGAGGCATTGCATTGGAGAACAACATCCTCAAAATATTTATGAAGATCCTTACAAAGAAATTGCAAGATTCTGTAACAATCCCGGAATGCCAATTCGGATTTATGCCCGGAAGAAGCACAATTCATGCTGTAAAATACCTGCTACAGGAAATAGAAGAAGCATTAAGACTACCCAAAGGAAAATACTATGCAGTTTTCGTGGATTTCACGAAGGCTTTTGACTCCGTAAATCGAGAAATTTTCCTAACCAAAATCAAAAACATGATCAGCGAATATCATCCCCTTTTTAAGTTGCTAAACAACATCTTGATAATGAACTACATAGAGATCGAAGATGGAGTCGACACCTCGGACCCGATCAGACAAACGAATGGAGTACTGCAGGGTGACCCGATGAGTCCTTTACTGTTCAACATCATCACTGCAAACATCACGAATATAGTAAATTCTTCACCCGATACGACAGTCATCCTTTACGCAGATGACATGGTACTAGGATCATCAAACAAAGACAGCTTACAAGCCTCCTTACTTGAGTTAGAAAAGTGGGCTAACGAAAACCACCTCACGATCAATCTTCAGAAGACGATGCAAATGACCTTCAGAAAAGGAGGGAGACTTTCTACAAAAGACACTCTTACCCTCTGTAACAACGATCTAACAGTACTCAGCAAATTCAAGTACTTACGAATAACTCTTCAAACCACAGCTCTGTCTTTTAATTACCACATAGAAGAAAGAATTGCGGCAGCGACAAGGGCCCTCTACAAGATAAAAAATCTCGCAGCACTATCTTTATCCACTGCAATAATGCTATTCCACACAGTAATATCACTTGTCTTGTCTTACGGATTGGAACTAATTTGGGACCATCTCAAACTCAGAGATCTCGAAAGGATAGAGAAAGTAAAAGCACGCTTTCTTAAATGTACTTTACGAGTTGGAAAATCGGCCCCATCACGTCTAGTATATGAATTGGCCAAAGAAACATTTTACATTCAGGACCTCAGAATGAGGCTCCATCTGCCATCTACTGGAGCTTACAATGAACTCCTACGCAGAAGGGAAGAAAAGAAAAAGGAAATCGACCCTGACTTCTATACCTCAGATGCCATGCTGGTGAGAATCTGGACCAAAGAAAATCTAGATCAAAGACATATCATAACACGACTTTCCATTCATGGTTTTCACCACAAGATATGTACAGTGAAGTCTTTTCATAATCCAGATGTTAACTGCATATGCATTTTATGTGGCAAACAGTGTGACGGGTGTCACATCAAGACTTGCAACAAGAGAACCATGACGATAAGTGAATATTGTAAACCCTAATGCCCATTCGGGTGCCCTTTCTAATAATAATTATTGATGAAAACATCAATGTTAGTATATTTTTAGGTGGTTATGAAATTAACTGTAAAGATATTCCTAAAGTAGTGTCTTCTATTCCAGAAATAACAAATATCATGAAAACTTGTCACAGTTTCATGTTAGAAAGAACTAATAATCACCAGTGTAGTGATCTCATTGTGCAACTCCTGGACAACTTAAATTGTGGAGAAAAAAAGCAAAAAACTGTTGAATTTTTAAAATCCATACTTCAGTTATGAGTTACACAACCTGAAAGGTTTGACTCAAACGTATTGATATTCGCATCTTTACTGTTTTTCATATCAGCCCATGCATATAAATTCTTAAGAAGTTATGGATGTATTATTCTACCTCACCCAAACACCATAAGGAAGTTATGTGGATATGTGAATGTTGATCCTAGTAATGAAAACTTTTTGTCATACATGAAAGATTAGGTACCACAACTAGAGGACTATGAACGTGTAGTAACACTCATGTTAGATGAAATACATCTGAAACCATACTTAGATAATGTTGTTGGTATGGCATATGATACAGCCATGCTTGCTGCAACAGCACATGTTATTTATTTTATTTATTTTATGCCTTTGTATGTGGCGAAGTTAGGGCTCACGGCCCTCTCTTACACTTAACCACTACGTACAGTACATAATCACATACTTTAGTAAAATAACATTAGCAGACCCTAGGAGCTACTTAAATTTATGGAGTAATATTATAAACGATTATAATTGTTATTTTTAATGATTAATATTATCTAGCCTATCTACATATAAATCACCTAACAATAGTTCTAAATCATAATTGCACTCATACACACTAACATTCATACAAGCTGGTCACGTATTTAGGAGGAAATCTCGACAAGACCGTTTAAATGAGACTGTTGAAGTGCTATTACGTATACTGACAGGGAGTGCGTTCCATAGCCTTGCCCCAGGCACTTGGAAAGAGTGGCTGTATACAGATGAACGATTAACAGGTATCATAAGGCTAGAAGTCGATCTGGTATTATGTCCATGGAAAGATGAGAGGAAGTTAAAATGTGAGGATAGGTATTCAGGTGTAGATTCGTTCAGAAGTCGAAAAATTAGTGTCGCAGTATGTAAATTCCTTAGTTGATCAATTTTCAGCCAGGATAGCTTCTCATAATAAGGGGAAATATGTGTCCTAAAGTTCAAAGAAAATATAAATCGTATGCAAGAGTTCATTTCCCTTTGAAGTTTCATAGTTTGTTCTGCAGTTGCATCGGATAATACGACATCACAGTAATAAATTATTGGGAAAATGAGAGTTTGAATAAGTTTTATTTTCATGCTGTGTGGAAGAATGGATTGTTTCATTTTTAGGGGGTGAAGAGATGCATATACTTTTCTGCAGACACTTGTTATATGGTCATTCCAGTTTAATGTGTCATTCATGACAACGCCTAGGTTTTTTACAGACTTCTGAAAAGGGATAGCTTCACCACAGAGCATGAGGTTAGGCTGCTGTATGATGTTTAGCGTATTTAAAAGTCTAGATTGTCCTATTATGATTGCTTGCGTTTTCTTCGGGTTAATTAATAGGCAGTTATCTTTAGCATACGAGCTAATTGAATTTAAAGTCGAGTTCATATGGTGGATTGCTTTGTCAATGTCAGGGACCTTAAAGTGTGAGGTATATCTGAAGATCGTCGGCATAAAGATGATAGTTGCAGTCGTTCAGATGAGAAGAAATGTCATTAATATAGATTAAGAATAAAAGAGGTCCAAGAATAGACCCTTGGGGAACGCCAGATAGCTTAGTCCTCCATTCAGTAGTCTTCATGTTTGATACAACTTGCTGTCGTCTGTATTTGAGGTATGAGCCCAAGAGCTGAATAGCAGAATGAGCCATGTGAAGTTTTTGTAACTTAGCTAACAGTATGTCTATATTTACAGTGTCAAACGCACTGCTAAAGTCTAGAAGGATAAGTATAGTCAGTTTTCGTTCGTCCATAGCCCGTCTAATGTCATCCGTGATTTTGATTAGTGTAGTTGCAGTACTGTGTCCTTTCTTAAAACCAGACTGTAAGGGATCAAGTACAGAATGTTTTTCCAAGTATTTAACAATTTGTTTATGCATTATCTTCTCCAGAACCTTAGAAAGTGCTGTGAGGATGCTGACAGGTCGGTAGTCAGATGCATTGCTTGCAGGAGAGATTTTTGGGACAGGCACAATGAGTGCATCTTTCCATTTAATTGGGATTTTGCCTGAAGTAAGACAGGTATTAAGTAAATGCGTAAAAATGGGCAGTATTATGTCGATTATGTAAGTCACAAATGAAATGGGAATTTCATCAGCTCCTGTTGCGTGAGATTTTATTGAATTAACTTCCCTTCTTACTTCATGTTCTGTAACGATATCAAATTCGAATGCAGGACGGACTGGGGATTGTTGCCTTAATATATTGTCAATGGTGTTTTGTACTGTCGTTGTGTCAGGAGTTAGACGTTCCGTGGAGAAATATGTATTTAGCTCATCAAGGGACACCTCGGGATCAGTATGCTTCGCAAGTGGTTTGTCAATGCCCAGTGACCGAAGTTGTCGCCATGTGGAACCAGTGTTAATGTTTTTGTTTAAATGCTGGAAATAATTCAATTTCTTATTACGAATTACAAGCTTAATTCGGTTTCGAAGAACACGGTACTGCTCATGTACGTCAGCTAGTTGAGTCTGCTTATAGCGTCGGTGTAGTGCGTCTCGTTCTTTCATCATAGTCTTAACATCAGCAGTCAGCCAAGGGCAGGGTGGACGTGTTACTCTCACAGAACGCTTTGGTGCATGTTTGTTGTACAATTCATGTAAATGGGAATTAAATATTTCCACTTTCTCGTCAATGTCACTCTTCATCATCATGTCATTCCAGGGGCAGAGTTGTGCATCTTGTCTCAGTTGTATTAAATTCATCCTTTTAAAGTCTCTAAACGTTACATATTTCGGTCGGTACTTCGGCACGCGAAGAGAGTATGCTAAGTATATGAGGTCATGTTTAGATATGTCAGGAACAGATACTTGACCGTGGTGGAGGATTTTTGAGGGTTATTTGTTATTACTAGGTCTATGAATGTATCAGCGGAAATAGTGGAAGTATGGACATGGTGGGTGGGTTTAAGGGATAATATAGTCATGTCACACGATTTAAAAATATTTTGTAGTCGTGAGGCGTCGTTGTTCAGAGTTAATAAATTGATGTTAATGGAACCAAAAAGTATCACGTGCTCGTATGATGGAAGCAGTCTCAGTAAGCTGTCTTCTAAGTCATGGAAGTCTCGCACTGCGTCAGGAGTCCTATATACTACTCCTACAAGTACTTTTACAGAATTGGCAAGCACCTCTACGAACATATATTCAGGAGCCGTTTTTACAGCAGGAGTAGACGTGTGAACAACTTTACTCTTGAGCATTGATTTACAATATAGGGCGACCCCACCACCCCGTCTGTTCGTCCGATCATGACTGTGAATATCATAGCCCGATATGTCAACCATGCTTGCGGGAATCGAACTACGGAGCCAACTCTCGCTTACAGCAGCGATATGAATTGGACTGTCTTCAAATATCATCTTCAGTTCGTCGAGGTGAGCAACGATGGATTGGCTGTTGACATACGCACACAACAGGGCGCGATTAAATGACATCAGTTCCTTCTCTAAAATGGTATGGGTAGAATAGGAAGTAGAAAGTGTTGAGGAACGGTCAGTGGCAGGTCGTGTCCTTCCAGACGTATGTTCCGGTGAAAGGGCTGTGGAGGGAGAGTGTTGGGGGTCTGTCATACAGAGGAATGCTGGGGGGTGAGGGAGGGAGCAAGGAGGGGGACTTTTAATAGCCCTTCTCAACTCAAGCATGCTAACGGAATGTGAAACATGCGGCTTACCGTAATTTCCTCGTACATACAGTGGCCAGCTGATTCACACAAACACACACACACACACACACACACACACACACACACACACACACACACACACATTCACAATTATGCACTAAATTAAAAATAAATAAACTACACAGGATGCACATAGTTCATATGTCGCTTTCACCATATTGCCTAATTAGTGATTGTAATTCCGCGAGTGAGTTCACTTGGAATTTCTTGCCGGATACGTGAATGATTATCCTTCCGTCTTGGCTGTATGTGTTGCGCAGTCCAAAAGAGTCTCGTGCCTTATTCAAGATGTCCTTTCTCAGCCTAGTGAGGGATTCAGTTATAAGTAGTTTGGAGCCTTTCAGCTGTCGCTTAGCGCGCAAACTTGATCCCGATGGTGGTAGCGGAGGAATTTTATTATGATAGGTCGATTACCCTCGGTCACTACGTCCGCAGTCGATCTACGTTGGCGTCCCAGTCGATGACAGCGATCGATGGACTCCATGGACAGTTCGATTTTCAGGTTATCACGGAGAGTTTCAATGACCTTTCCATAGATGTCCTCATTAGGCGTTTCACTCACTCCAAGCAGAAGGAGACAATTACGCCTACTGTACTGTTCCGCTTCGTCACTCCGAGCCTCCTGAATTTCCAGTCGTTTCTCGATATCTTCGACATTATCTTTCAGAACAGAGAGTTCAGCACAGATGGAATTTCTAAAAGTTCGGAAGTCCGCTTGAAGCACAGTCAGAACATCGCTGGGGTTGGTAGCACTGCCATTGAGAGCAGACATGGCTTCCTCCAGGCGGGCTTAGAATTGAGCCATTTGCTTTTCGAAGCCTGTAATTCTTTCCTTCACTTCTTTGAGGGTCATAGTTGCACACACGATGAGATGGTATCCTAAACTTTCGAATTACACTCACTCGCGATTACGACTTGCTAGCTGTCTTGCGATTTAGGCAGGTGAGTTGCGGAGCTTACTTACACGCGTCTAGCTCTCAGCGCGTTGTTTCCTCTCTCAAGGACTTGGTTAATATTTTGCCTGTCATTAAAATGACTGCAGATAAATTGTTTGATGTAGCAAAAAATGTTGTGGTTGGCTTGGAGAAATGACTGCAGATAAATTGTTTGATGTAGCAAAAAATGTTGTGGTTGGTTTGGAGAAATTAGGTTTTAAGGTCATTTGTATAATTACTGATAATAACTCTATAAAGAGGAGAGCAATTTCTAATTTTGCAACCCCATCTCATATGAGTATTGTATACCCCCACCCAGATGAACCGACAAGGCCATTGTTCTTTTTAATTGATGCTGTCCATTTAAGTGCATAAGAAATAATTGGTAAACTTTGATGTTTATTTGTTGTTTAAAGGGGCCTAACATCAAAGGTCATCGGCCCAGGTAAACTTTGAAGAATGATGGCTGTACATTTGTCTATCCTGATTTCATTGAAAGGGACAACACTAACTATGCTTTATTTTCTGCTCTTCGAGGTCTGTTTGACTCTGAAAGTTAAAATTTGGGTATGGTTTGAGTATCAAGGCTGTATGACCATCAAATTTAGGGAGGCAAAATGCCAAGCTTGTAATCCAAGTATTTAGTGTTCATATTGTGAACAGTCCCTTAAAGCTAGGTCCTACGAACAATCTCCAGAACTACGAAGGCACTGCCAAGTTTACAGAAATAATAAACAAATGGTGGAGTATTGTAAATGTAAAGACACCACACAAAGGATTACGATCAAAGGAAGAGATGCAGAAACCTTTAACTAACAATCCATCAGATGAATGAAGAAACTTCTTGAACATTTTCTGCTTTGGCTTGATGATTGGGAAAATATGAATTTGCCAGGTTGAACACTAACAAAAGAGACTCACCCTGCTCTTAAATTAACCACTTATGGTTTAATTGAATTGGATGAATATTGTCTGTCTGAGCTCAAAATATCATATCTTCTACCTGGTAAGTTTCAAACTGATGCGTTGGAAGCAAGGTTCGTCTTATATAGGCGGTTGTCTGGTTCTCAGTATCATGTTGTTGTTAGACAAATATTTGAATCTGAAACAATTAAGACTTTCAAGTTCATTTCAACTATCTTTAATGCATGGTACCTCTAATAAGCTAACCATAAGCAAAATAAATGTAGATAAAGAAGATTATCCACTCGATAATGATTGTTATTGTTTTTATGAGTATAATCTATTATTTTCTCAAATATTTCCATGTCTCTTTCCTCTCTTCCAGGCCTATATGTTCCTATAAGTCCCACCTCCTTCATATTATCACAAACTAATTTTATCCCTAATATTTCATCCCTTTCATCAGTAAACCATTCATGGGAACAATAAGTTTCCTTCACCAGAATAAATACCCCTCCTCCCTTTTTATCTCCTCGGTCTCTACGATAGACTGTATACCCTTCTGGAAATACTTCTGTATTACCCACCCCTTCTCTCAACCACGATTCCACTCCTATCACCACATCCGTCTCATAAGATTCCATCAATGTACCGAATTTTAATTGTTTATTTACTACACTCTGACAGTTTACCAAGAGCAATCTCATACCTCCTTCCTCCCTAAAACTTGACTGTTGCAATTGGGTAACGTTTGACTCATGAGTTGAGAACTTCCCTGGAACCCAGATCCTTGTACATAGATCTTGATTTAAGGGTCTGGGTTTTCTGGCAAGTTTCCCTGTATGTGCCAGTTTAGTGGTATGGGTTTTCTTAAGTACAGATTAGTTTGCAAATCTCTGTTGATAATTGTAGCAATTTGTCTACAGAGAGTTGCTTTTCCATTACCATTTAGATGTAACCCATGTCTAGTGAACATTTGCCTGCCAAGACCTAAAGTATCTACTACATAGACATTTCTAAAACTCTTACTTAATCTCTTGATTTTTATATTTACATCATGTACAGCTTTGTTCACACATGAGTCCTCTAAAAGGTCAAACCTGGGTGGCACATTTACTACAATTACTTTTGAGTCAGGTAGTTTGGAAATCTTACCTCTGAGAGTCGTAATTAATTCCTCACCTTCATTTGCAGCAATGTCATTTGTACCACTCACAATCACCACATAATTGTCCTTCTCTAACACAGGATCACAACTTGAAAGGACGTCTTCAGTTTTGGCACCTGGTTTTATTAGTCCTAAAACTTCAGTTTCTGGATTATGCAGCTCATCCTTGATGCCTTCTGCCATACCCCGCCCTTGACTGTCTGCGTAGAGATGAATCTTTGGCGATCTTGACTTTCGGTTGGTTTTCTTCTTCTGTAGCTTACCTCCACTGGATTTGAAATTATTTGGAAAACTTGGTGTGTCTTCTTCTGGAACTTGCTGCAATAACTGAAATCTATTTTGGCACTGCAAAGAGTTTTTTCCCGGTTTTAAGTTGTACGTAGTTTCTCCCATATGTTTGACATTAGGCCTAAAATGGCCACGCGTCATTTCCGTCCACGGCGATCTTTCTTCTCCAATGTCTTCTTTATCTTCCAGTTTCTTTATTCTGTCCTTTAAGCTTTCATTTTCATGTTTCAGAGCGCATAAGTCCTCTTGTAGCACTCCTAAAATCTTAATTATAGTTTCGTAAGTCTCTCTTTCTTGTTGTTCTGCCTCACTCTCAGTTTGTTTACACTCGGGACACAGCCACTCACTTTCTTCAATATCAGTCCTATTTACAATATTTGCACAACGAAAATGGTACCATTCATCACACTTACGACACAGAATCCCATTTTTAACTACTCTTCTGCATTTGCCACATTTTTCACTGCATCTTACACCATTATCTACTACGGATATCACAGACTCACACACAGTAGTCGCCATCTTGAATCTCTACTCAGGAATTACCTGTTATTATTGTTATGTATACATATGTGTTCATGCAGAAGCTGTTAGGTGAGGAGAACATTGACATAGACTATTTAAGATAGTGAGTTTTAATTCCACATGCACCAAGTTATTTATATACGTGTAGTAACCTAGTTCTTACTTGGTAATTCAATTTGACTGTGCTATACATAGTAGGTATTATGTATCAGCACACAATAATCATATTTGTAAATTGTGTGGAGGTCTCTGCAGCTGTAATACAGTAGATAGTTCCACCCTAGTTTTCACATCAACTTTTGTAATAGATTTCTGAAAATTATTATGAATGAATGTCTGGTTTTGAGGGACACAAATAAGATGAAGCTACTCCATTAGGATGCTCAGAACACATACAATCAATCATTTATGGTATTATCATAACAATAAGGGAACTGAGTGAGTTGGCTACGTAGGTCACGTAATTGTCACCTTTCATTCAGAATGTAGGGGTTCAAACCCCACTGTTCGCAGATTTGAATATTCATTCTCATATGAGGCATATGCTGTAGCTGTCCTTTAATTAAGACCACAGTTGCATGCTTGTTGCCATGAGTCCTGTCTGTGTCGGTGTGATTTAAAATATATAGGAATACAAAAACAAGCAACAAATGCTGAAATATTTTCAAACTTTACCTCTTCCTGTTGCAGTGATATGTTTTCTTCCAGTATTTATTAGACTTCGAGTAACATTTTTTTGGTAATTTGTGTAAACTGATCTGAATGAAGGTATATCATCTCAAAGTTCCTGCCGGTGTTCTTGCGTTTATAAACAAATAAGTTCTTCTTGGCGATGCTCTGTAGTTGTAAGGTATGCAAAATTACAGCTTGTTATGATATTTTCTATGCACCAGTCATAAAGCTGAAGAGGTGCCAAAATTTGATTGCTGTGGTCTGGCATGTGTAGCTAGTCGCTTAACAGTTCCTGCCACACCATCATATGCACTCTTTCCTTTGGATGTTGCGTTAAACCATACACATTAAAATCAGCCTCATTTTTACAAAGGTTCATCAAATCATTTTAATTCCTAAACTATGCAGTTGATCCATCAGAAGAAATAGTATATATGTTTTAATTTTACCTTGTCATTTTTTGCTCAGAAAGAGCAAGGTTCAAAATTTCAGTACTGGTGGCCTATCAATCTTTTAATTGTAGGTATGTTACAAAAACATTGTGAGAGTAATTAGACCTAGAATGAACATACCACTTAACAAATAAATAATATCAAGATTTTTTGAGTTCTTGCTTCAGACTTTTAGAATATTTGAATTAAAATATTTTATGAAGATTTTCTGAGTTCTAACTTTAGACTTTCAGAGTATGTTAGACACAATATATTTATTTTAAATGTAAGGTGTAGGATTCTAAGAAATTGAAATTACAATTCTTGTCATTTTGTGTTTGAAAATTAAAATATAAAAAATATGGGACTTAAAAGGAAAATGAAGGAACGATAGTTTTCCTTGAAAAGAAGCTGAAACCAAATTCATTCTCAGAAAAACCAAAGATATATCAAAATATGTGAAAGGCTGCGTCTCTAATTTTAGCAATATTTTAGTAATTCATTTATCAATGACTCTTAATACAATTACCTGGGAGAAATATAATTTTGTAAAATGACATTTCTTGCTATTTGTAACAAGTATTTAAAGTATTTTTCAAATCGTAAAGGGTCAGATTGTGAGCCTTGATGATTTCACAGCGAATGCCTCAATATGGTTTGTATATCTTCAATTACTTTTAACATCAAAATGTGGTAAAAGAATAAATGTATATCTAACACGAGCATTGCTACTGTGCTATGGTAATAAAATAATTTTAAAATGATATTTTTGTGAGAAACTTACGATGTGATAAATCACCATATTTAAAATTGAATTCCTGACTTTGAAATGCTAACCAACAATTGCTAACTTTGAATTATTTCCGTATTTTGCATTTTATTTATGATGTAGAATAATACACGTGGTGGCGGCTTTTTCCGAAACGAAACTGGATTTGGTTATTGGCCTTCTCGGATGTCAGGTAGGCAGCGTTCGCCTACAAGTAGTGACGTCATGGTTCAGCTGGAAGTCTGTCATCTAGGCGGCGTTGGTCTAACACGGTGCAACTTGCGCGAAGACTGGAGGGTTCTAACCATGGGCTGCTTTGAGCGGACGTTTTCTATCTCAAGGGGCTCTAAAATCTGAACTGTTTTACCGGGAAATATATTTGCAACAGAACACTTTCAACGGGAAAAGTGTAAAGTAGCTAGAAAATTTCAATTTTCTTTGTATACGCAGTGTTCGTGGATAACAGACTGTTTCGAAAGGAAGAAAATACTTTGTTCATGTGTTTTATTTGGTGGTGAAAAGGAATAGAACTTAAATGGGGTAACCGTTCCAACAATGTTCCTTAGACACGCGGAGAAGCATCAACATTCAAATAATCGTATTCAGAATGGAGAGAAATTCCGTTCACTGGGGCGCGGGAGGATATAACATTCTTTATCTGAAGGTGCAAGAATTCATCGTTAAACATAATGGTCGTGAAATAAAACTGACTTCTTGATATTGTGCGTTTTCTTTGGAAACAAGAAATTGAATTTTGAGGTTATTTTGAAGGGAAAGACTCGATCAACTGAGGCAGTTTGCCTAGAGTTGTTATATCTTCTTTCAAACAGGAACAGTACATTCGAGATCTCCAGTCCACGTTGGGCTTTAAAGGCACATCAAGCGAAACACAGAGTGAATATAGTCTGTAGCTATTATAATTCAGGAGACTGACTGCCGGACTGAGTGGCCACTCAAACGTATTCGTCTACTAATGTCATTCCACGCCATCTCTCCGCGGACAGCTCGGAACATACCACTTGGTCGAGCAGCTCTTCTTCTTTGTCCCAATTCTTCCCAGCACAAACTTTGCAACATTTTTGTAACGCTACTCTTTTGACGGAAATCACCTAGAACGAGCTGCTTTTCTTTGGTTTTTTCCGGTTCTTGAATCAGGTAATCCTGGTGAGGGTACCATACACTGGAACCATACTCTAGTTGGAGTCTTACCAGAGACGTATACGCCCTCTCCTTTACATCCTTACTACAGCCCCTAAACACCCTCATGACCATGTGCAGAGATCTGTACCCTTTATTTACAAACCCATGTATGTGAATACCCCAATGAAGATATTTCCTTATATTAACACGTAGACACTTACAATGATCCCCAAAGGAACTTTCACCCCATCAACGCAGTAATTAAAACTGAGAGGACTTTTCCTATTTGTGAAAGTCACAACCTGACTTTTAACCCCGCTTATCAACATACCATAGCCTGCTGTCCATCTCACAACATTATCGAGGTCACGTTGCAGTTGCCCACAAACTTGTAATTTATTACTCTATACGGAATAACATCATCTGCAAAAAGCCTTACATCTGATTCCACTTCTTTACTCATATAATTTATATATATAAGAAAACATAAAGGTCCAGTAACACTGCCGTGAGGAATTCCCTTCTTAATTATTACAGGGTCAGATAAAGCTTCGCCTACTCTAATTCTCTGAGATTTATTTTCTAGAAATATAGCAACCCATTCAGTCACTCTTTTGTCTAGTCCAATTGCACTCACTTTTGCCAGTAGTCTCCCATGTTCCAACCTATCAAATGCTTTAGACAGGTCAACGCAATACAGACCATTTGACCTCCTGAATCCAAGATATATGCTATATCTTGCTGGAATCCTACAAGTTGAGCTTCAGTGAAATAACCTTTCCTAAACCTTAACTGCCTTCTATCGAATCGAATATAACCAGAACCAGTTATTAATTTCACAAACATGTCTAATATAATCAGAAAGAATGCCTTCTCAAAGCTTAAATGCAACGCATGTCAAACTTACTGGCCTGTTATTTTCTGCTTTATGTCTATTACCCTTTCCTTTATACACAGGGGCTACTAAAGCAACTCGCCATTCATTTGGTATAGCTCCTTCAAGCAAACAATAATCAAATTAGTACTTCAGATATGGTACTCCCAAGAAATCTCATCAATTCCAGCCGATTTTCTAGTTTTTAACTTTTGTATCTTATTGTAAATGTCATTGTTATCATATGTAAATTTTAATACTTCTTTAGCATTAGTCTCCCCCTCTATCTGGACATTATCTTTGTAACGAACAATCTTTACATACTGCTGACTGAATACTTCTGCCTTTTGAAGATTCTCACATACACACTCCCCTTGTTCATTAATTATTCCTGGAATGTCCTTCTTGGAACCTGTATCTGCCTTTAAATACCTACACATACCCTTCCATTTATCACTAAAATTTGTATGACTACCAATTATGCTTGCCATCATGTTATCTTTAGCTGCCTTCTTTGCTAGATTCAATTTCCTAGTAAGTTCCTTCAATTTCTCCTTACTTCCACAGCCATTTCTAACTCTATTTCTTTCCAGTCTGCACCTCCTTATTAGTCTCTTTATTTCTCTATTATAATAAGGTGGGTCTTTACCATTTCTTACCACCTTTAAAGGTACAAACCTGTTTTCAAATTCCTCAACAATTGCTTTAAACCCATCCCAGAGTCTGTTTACATTTATCATCATATATCATCCAGGTCTCTATCGAATAACCCGTTGCTTGCATTTAATAAAATCAGTAATATCAATTAGTACATCACTTTATACTACTTTCTACTGCTCTAAAATCAAGTATTCATTCTATATACGGTGAAGATGTGTAAACATAAATCTAACCAAACATCTAAACTCGTACTTACATTTCTTTATCTTTCGGATATCTGTAGAAAGGCTGATGCACATGGCGCTCTGTAATTATTGCAACCATATATAGCGCCAATACTGCCTGTTCCAGCCATATTGTATTTAAAATATTAAATATTAACATTTGTCACTGAATTAATTCACTGATGTTGATGCCCTGTCTTACGTCTACGCTGCGAGCCTCCTGTGTGAGCCACAGTCGCTGTCGCAAGTTTTCACGTCTACTTTCCGCTGTTATCTTTATAACCTATTTGATAGCACATTCTCTCTCAGGCTTGTCATTTAAAACTGAAACACCTTTCCAGAAGAGCGCTGCGCCCAAGGCAGCAATTGCTCCTGTGAGCAACGTCGCAAAGAGAAGAAAACCATGGTCAAGCGGGTTCATCCCAGGCTTCGACCAAAAACAAGTCTGTGCAGGGAAATCCTTCCCTCAAGAGGTCAGTGAAAGCCGCCCCTAAGCCGGCGGAGGTGGCATCATGGACTAGGGCTGGGAATTTACTTCCCAGTCCGTCTAAACAAGAATCGACGGCGGGAAAGAACACCCTTGCAATGCATTCGTCCATCTCTCCTACGAATTGGGTCTCACGCCCTCCACCCGGAGGGTATGAGTCTGCGCTGGTAGATTTTCCTCTTGGAATCATGGGCGCTTCCTTCGTAGGAAGAAATCCCGCCTCCGGAATACCGGCACGTCAAAGAAGTTCAATGCGTGGACTTAATTTCGACTTATTTCCAGAGTGCAAGAAACATTCTCAGTACCGGCAATTTCCATTGCAGGCCGCATCGTGACTGATGCACCTTCAATTGCTAATCATCTTGCAAGCCATTTTGCAGATGTATCTGGTTCCGGGAATTACCATCATAATTTCTCACATTTGAAGCGGGAGGCGGAACGTCATCATCTGAGTTGTGCCACTCAAGCTAGAGGACTATAACGTGCCCTTTACGGAGTAGGAATTCCGCAGCGCTTTGAAGCTTTGTACGGACACGTCTCGCAGACCATATAATGTCCATAACCAGATGTTGAAATACGTTAGTGATGACAGTCTTTTATATCTCCTTGGGGTGCTCAACCGAATCTGGATGGAGGATGAGTTTTTGTAAGAGTGGCGATAGGTATAAACATGCAGAAAGTTACAGTACTATTTGCATAACTAACTGTGTAAGCTGTATGGGAGGATGGTGAATCGCCGACTTGTGTGGTGCGTGGAGAAAAGGGGACTTTGTCCGAGTATCAATATGGATTTCGAGCCGCTCGCTCGACTACTAACAGCTGGGTACGCCTGAAGAGTTCTATCCAGGACGCTTTTCTCCGAAAACGACATTTGGTGGCTGTTTACTTTGACTTGGAAAAGGCCTTCGACAACACATAGCGATACGCCAACATATCAGTACTGCATCAATGGTATTTCCGAGCTAACTTCTCGGTATTTTTATAAATTTTTGTCCCTCCGTCTATTTCGTGTCAGGGATGGTATATTAGCAATACCACGTTCAGGAAACTGGAGTCCCACAGGGATCGGTTCTCAGGGTCACTCTGTTTGCGATTGCCATAAATGGTATTGTCGCTGCTGCTGGTTTAGCAGTAATATCGTCGCTATATGTAGGCGATTTTTCACTGCATTATAGCTCGCTAAATATGGCCGTCGCCGAGTGACAATTACACCAAGCAATTAGGAGAGTGGAACTGTGGACCTTAGAACATGACTTTCGATTTTCAACCGCAAAAACCTCTGTTGTGTACTTTTGCTGGAAGCGCACTCTTCACACCCATACTGAGCTTTATTTAGGGAATGTCGCTCTCCCGTAGTTGACTCCGATTTCTTGGGCTTCTTTTCGATAGCAAATTATCGTGGGAGCCACACGTGCTGCAGTTAAAAGCACACCACACGGTGCTCCTACGATTTTATAGGACACTCATTTTATCCAGGACGGCAGTGCAGCATATGGATCAGGAAGGCAAAGACTCCTAGTCAAGCTGAGTAGTATTCATCACAGCGGAGTTAGGCTGGCAGCGGGAGCTTTTCGTACAAGGCCCATTGCTAGCCTGCTCGCTGATTCTGGTGTGCCGCCTTTACATCTGAGGCGCCAGCGAATGCTTATATCCTATGCTGCAAATTTGCGACAGATGCCACTTCACCCAAGCTATCCTTGCGTATTCCACAATGGAAACCGTTGCCTGTACTTTGCTTACCCTCGAGCAACGCAGCCGGTTGGAATACGCTTGTATAGCAGTCACAGATTATTTGATGTACCTTCGGTTCCTTGTCTTGTCAGACGACCAATCAGGGTACTTCATTGGATAAAACGACGACCCGAACTCGTTCTAGATTAGCACACCGGCCCGAAGGTAAGCACGGACCCATCCATGTATCGGAGACATTTCCGGTCTGTTGTTGACCAGTACCCCGATTCGGTCATTTTCATGGATGGTTCGAGGGCAGAAGCGGGAGTAAGCTGTGCGTTCGTTGTTGACAAAAGGTTTTTCCTCTATCGGAAGTCTGAAGTGTGTACACAGCAGAGCTCTATGCTATCTGTGAAGCTCTGCAGTACACACTGTCCGATGAGTGCCGGCAATTTCTATAGATCCACCTTTCCCTTGGCACCCTCTGGTGCAGCGGATCCAGGACCTGCTGACCGGGTGTTCGGATGCCGGCATCCCAAACCACACGGGTGTAGAGGGAAACGAGTTTGCTGACAATGCTGTTACGTTGCCCCCGTTGCCTTATGAGGCTCCAGCAGTGGCGGTTTCTGGTATAGCGCAATGGAGCAATGAACCTCCAGTTTATATCAAATTTTATTTATCTACTTAATATTCATAACTCCCTTGTCAATCTCGAAGCTCTTGCTTAGCCCATCTATCCGTAATATACTCGTACTAGCTTTCAATTCATGTGAATTGCGCACGTTCCGTGGCTGGATACTTATCTGGAATGAACCCCTTTCGAAGGCGCTCTCTCCGTCCATACCTGGGCGAAGGGAGTGGTGAGTTGCGGGGGGACATCGGCCGGCACGTAGACAAGACCAGGAAATCGCAGAAACAGACATCCATGTTTTACGCATGCGCAATAGTCGTATTGTCGGGGGTGTTGGGGAAGGTAGACTGACCTTGTGTTGGGGTATGTGCCTGCCATCTGTTGCCCTTACAGGAATTCAACTACGTAGCAGAAAATAGTGCACATAATTAGCGCTAGTGTTGAAGAGCATCATTACTGCCAGCAGTCACATTAAACTGCCAAATTCCAATCAAGAACCTATGGATAGCGAAAGAGTTAATAATAATGCAGTGTCTACTATTGATAAAATAAACTCCTATACAGAAACTCATACAGGCCGTATATTGTCTATGTCGAATCGGATGACCCGAAAAATAGGACATCTACACCCTATGGCTTTAGACGGACATTTTTTATGAGTGGCAGATTCCCAACTTAAAAGACATTCACAGAAAGGGCCGCAACAGAATTCAAATTACTTTTAACTCTCGATAGGCTGCTAATAATTTCTTTTCCGATCCGATTCTTCAAGATAAACACTTGAAAGCTTTTGTGCTACACTCAATTGTAAATACAGTTGGTATTATCAGAGTCAGAACTCTTACATTACATAGATTCACCATACCCGGTGATCAAGAATCAAAGAATGAATCTAAGATCATCCAAGGAGGGTAAGACTGAATACATACCTACAGGTACAGTAAAGGTAATTTTTGAATCTCAAAAATTACCTAAGACCGTCTCTATATTTAACGTATTCTGGAAGTACAACAACTTATTTTTGCACCTCTCATTTGTCGCAAATGTCAAAGATATGGACATTCATCAATAAATTGTAGATCTAGGGAACCTAGATGTGGGAAATGGGCTTTTAATCATAACACCCAGGACTGTACACAGACACTGGTTAAATGTGACATTGTGAAGGTAATCATCAGGCAGGGGACGAAAGATGTACCGAACATCAGCGACAGAAGGAAATTAAAACATAATGAGTGTTGAGAATAAGTCCTTTCTTGACGTAAACATTATTTTGCTCCTTTGGAATAGGCTTTTAATCCACTATCAATATCACTCCCCCCCCCCCCCGTTAGTGCCTTCTTCTAGTACATCTGTACCATTACCACCAGTAATCGGAAATTTACCACTGTTATCAATAGCCCACCCAGACAACCCTCTGGACCAGGATTAGATAGAAGCAACTATCTCCATTTGATAAGGGACCCTCCAAGAGCCATTCAATCTATTCCGGAAATCAGATCTCATTTACTTTCTAATTCTGTGAATGTATCCTTAATAAAAAGATCTACCAGTACAGAACAATTCCTTTCTTGGAACTGTGTTACTGAGGCTTCTGTTTCTATGCCGGTCGAAGCTTCTAATGTAAGCATACAGTCGGAGGGGTAAGTTCAAGAATTATCGAAAAAAGTTAATTCATAATGAACCAAATGGGACAAAATGTTCAATGGCGTCATTTAACTAAAGTTTTACACGATGAAGTTATTACTCTATTAATTAAATAAAATGAGAACACTGCAGTGGAACTATCGGAGTATTTTAAAAAATAAACACGAATTAATTCAGATTATACAATTTTTGATCCACAAATCGTTATCCTTCGTGAAACATAGCTCAAAAAATATCACATCGGAGTCGCTGGTCTCAATGTCATGCGATTAAATGGCAATGTTGCGAATGGTGTGTGAATCCTCATTAAAAATACTGTAGATTTCCGAGTCAGATTGCAATTACATTGAATCATTTAACGGTCGTTTCTTTATATTGTTCTCCTAAAATTAAGCCGACATATGAACAATGGAAGAACTTTTTGGAACAATTCAAAACGTCCACTACTATTGGTAGAGATTACAATGCCCATTATCCGATTTGGCGGAGTGTTTCTTGTTGCAAAAAGCCGAGATATAGCGAACATCATAAATAAGTCCCCTCTTACAATTTTGAATGATGGATCATCAATACGGATCACTGCGTTCAATACAAATCCCAGTGCTGCCGATCTAACTGTTGCAACTATTGATTTGGCACATAAAATGTTGTGGCAAACAGGAAATGATACCCACCAAAGTGATCTTTTTCTTTTTTTCATTAATATCACCTCGAACGCAGTCTGAAAGCCATAAAAATTTACGATGAGTGTGCGAAAAATAAAACATATTGTACCAGGAAAAGTTGTCGGGATAATGAGCATGAGAAAGGTCTCAAGTAGTGATCGATTCTTAGAAGCCGGTACAGAGAAAGGAGTTCGCAGAGCGAAATATAGATGCTACTTTGCAAAATTGATATCTATTCAAATGACTAGGCGAATAAATAACTTCCTTATTATCTCGCATTGAAACTGAAATTAATTGGAAATATCTTCTCTCAAGTATATTCTTGAATATTTCAACCAAAATTTGAATTCTGAAAATTATTACAATAAATACAATTTGAAAATGAACCAATTTACTTCATAAATATCGTTTCATGAGTCTCTAGAATGTTCTGGAACAAACACTTATATTCTTTATAGATTATTCTAATGTAAGGCCTACAGTCTTTTTAAATCATCCTCTGATAATGTCTACAGTCTTTTCTAAGTTATGCACTTCACAATATTATTTGAATAACTTTAAGATGAAATTATTTTAAAGCACCTAAAGTCTGTTTAAATTATCACATTAAATAAATCACTTGAAAGTACATCGGTACTTGTAATTACATTAACACTTGTAGTTAAAGTAGCACTTGAAAAGAATGACTTGAAAAAATTAAACTGCCTGTTCAGGAAGTTCGTAAATGTCTGGTGCTATGAATGGTTTCAAAATAATCGCTGCGTTTAATAGTTTAAAAGTTTAATGCCAAATGCACTCATATCACCTGAAAGTTTATGACGCTGGAACTGGTGAATGTAGTTCTACGAACAGCATCTGGAACTCTATCGATGTTGTCAGCACCACGTTGTACCACGTACCATATCCCACATTGTACCACGTTGCATTTCCCTCATTGTACCACGTACCATATCCCACGTCGAATCAGGTGTTAAGTTGATATGAGGATTTAAACACTCGGTCAAGATTTCTAATGTCGTATAATTGGGAAGACACACGAGAAAGTTCAATTGACGATTGAGTGTTAAAAATAGCTTTATCTGGTCAAGTGAATATTAGCAAGTCACTGGCAAACAGTACTCAGAATAGCACATTGAATCACACTCTCTTATGAGCACTTTGAATCAATGTCTGTTACGCGTACTTTGAATCATAGTCTAATTCAAAGCAATAATCACACTTAGATATAATTATAGCTTTTGAATGAATTAAAGCACAGTCTGAAATATTTATGATTTTGAAGCACAGATCACAGTTCTAAGTTTCCACAGTTTTAAGTAGTCACACTTCTTAAGTAATACGATTTCTTGAAACCACTGTTCATATAATTCAGACCATTTACATTCGAGAATAATGTTTCTGACATTCAGAACACGTTGTACTGGGTTCTAAATGAAACCTTAAGTTCAAAGCTTATCGGAATGTCAAGTATATGTTCAGTCCATGTCCTACACACGCAAGATATATTTAAGTGTTTCTAGTTATTACTAATACAAATATAAAGGGGATATTAAGTGTTATTTTACTTCACTTGGGGTAATATTTCATGGAAATGCCATAAAATGTCCTTAAGGTTTACTAAGTTATTTGGTATCACTGTTCAAATACAAGTAACTTTTGCGAAAATTGTCCCCACTCGGCTACGACAATTACTAAGTTCCGATTTCTCGAAATATTCTAAGTTCTTATAAGTCACTGTCCAATGTCAAACACACACAGAAATTTTGCTACGTTCGGGGATGTCACCGTAAATAATAGAGTTCAACTTAGCACACACTGTATTTTTCCAAGTCCGTAACACTGCAGATATTTTATAACTTATGGGAAATATTACACTTAGAAAGGCTGAAGATGAAGTTGTCTTCGTGCAGCCTCGGAAACAACCAATTTTGTAACATAGCGAGATACTGGTGACCGTTAATCGTGTTTTCATCAAAGAAGAATGGGCCGTAAACAGATTATCGGTCTATCGTACAAAACACATTGGGCTAATTGGGCTAATCTCGCACATGTTCAATGACTGCATGTGGGTTCTGTAGGCCCCAAATTCGAACATTGTGTTTGTTCATTTGACCACTAACGTGGAATGTCTCTTCATCACTGAACACGATGCGATGTGCGAAAGTAACATCATTGTCAATAGCATCAAGAATCTCGTTACAAAAAGCCACACGTTTGCGTTTGTCATCAGGACGCAGAGCTTGTAACAGCTGTAACTTGTACGGCTTCATAACCAACCGACGTCTCAAAACACGCCAAATTGTTACTGTAGGCAGTTGTAACTCCCGACTGGTATGACGAGTTGATTTTGAAGGACTACTTTGGAAAGCAGTTTCAATTCGTGCAACATTTTCTTCAGGAACACGACGGTTGTTAGGACTCTTTCCTTTACATACACATCCTGTATCTACAAACTGTCGATACCATCTGCGAATGTTCCATCTATTTGGAGGATCAATTTGGTACCTCAACCTGAAACGTATTTGCACTATAATAACGGAATTGCTCTTCGCAAACTCGAGAACACAAAATGATTTCTGCTGCGGAGTAGTCATTTTAAACATATGACGGTTACCAGGCAAAACAGAAGATAACTGACATATAGCGGCTATTAATATAAACTAGACTATGCATTCGTTTCTCCAATAGCCGAGCAGAGGCGCAGGGATCGATAGTTTGGAAAAAATAGTACTTTGTAATACGTATATTCTTTGTGAATCACCCTGTATTTACCACAAACGGATATATGTTCCGTCTCCCATTAGATGCGGTGAACAGGAAATCTCCACCGTTTAGTATCTTGGGTAGAGATTGATAAAAAGAACTATCTTGGAAAAATTATATTGCAGCGATATGTCGAAGAACAGAACAAAAACTGCAAGTGTTAAGATGCTTGAAGAACAGAACTTGGGGAACTGACCCTACTCTTTTGACTTATATAAAACTTTATACGGCCTGTTTTTACTATGGTAGTCAGTTTATAAGTATGGCCTTGGGGAATATAAAAGAGGCTAGACAAAGTACAGTATAAAGCCATTAGACTGCTTACCGGTACCATGATCTGGACTCCTACAAATGTTTTACTACCTGAAGTTACCGAACCACCGTTCCATTTGCGACGCAAAGATATAGCTACTAATATCTTCTCAAGAAACTGGCCAGATATCAACATCCGATCCTTCCTAAGCTGAAATTATTATCAGAATATTATGGAAATGGACATGTATTACAAGACAAATATCTGGCTCCCCTATGGGCATATGTTCAATTTATATATTTACGACCTAACGTTGTTCAAACACGAACTCACCTAAGTACTCCATCATGTTTCCTGCGAATATACAATTACCCAATATTATACGCGCAAAATTCGACGATACGAGTTTTTCCGAGAATTTATACAGACTGATAACAAATAAGACATTAAGAATTACTTTAGATCAATGTGACCAATATATCCCATTTTATACTGAGGGGTCAAAACACCATGGCACATCCGTTGTTGGAGCCGCTTTTTACTCCCCTCAGCTGCACTTATGACAATTCATATTACCCCATATGGGATCTATATACACAGCGGAAATATTCGCAGTTCACCAAGTGTTAATGTATATCAAACATTCAACTAACCAAAAAGCTCTCATATGTATCGATTCTCTCAGTGTTATTAAAGCATTAGAAAATCCGACAAAGGCGGAAAATTGGTAGGTATATAGAAAACCTAAGGAAACTACTGTATGATTTAACTATCCTAAATCGTTCCGTCTTATTTACGTGTATTCCAGGACATTCTGGAATAGAAGGCAATATCATGGCCGATAAACTGGCAAATGAGGCAGTTGAAAGACAAGGCTTAGGATACCATATTTCAATCTCACAAAATGACGTATGGACACTGTGTAAGAAATTTCTCCGAGAAATGTGGAACGAACAATGGCACCAATCAGCACAATTTAAAAGTAAACATACAATATCCAAAATACAATTGCTACTAAACCATGGTTCGCGAAAGGACAATACACCCGATGTCATATAACTACTATAGTGAGACTTCGCTGAATCATGCCTGTACACTGGAACATCTGCATTGTTTTAAGATTAAGGATAATAACATGTGTAATTGTGGTAATTATGTCGGCACTATAAATCATATCTTGTTTCAATGTGATATATATCCAAGACAGCAACAACGTTTCATTTCCAACTTAATATCACTCGGCTTTCAACTTCCACTAACTATTTCTTGTTTAGTATATCATCAGACAGTTCACTTAGCAGAGTTACTGACTAACATTTTTCAAGAATGTAATATCACGTTTTAATATAGATGATCCTAAATCCCTTATTTGTGATCTGGTCGTGTTTGTTTATTGTAGTGAGACGGCGTGATAGACCGACCACACTGGCTTCAAGATATAGGACCCTGTGTCCCTGTGCTACATACATGTACTCTAACAAATGTATACTTGTTCATACCAGTACGATAGACGCCTAGAATATTCCAAACGTATCTTTCATAAAAATCTCTCCCTATAAAATAGTTCGTACTTCCGTTTCTCATTACCCCTCTTATCTGTCATTTTGAACGGTCCCTTTGATTAGTAATACTTAAATCAGCCCAGTGACTGGACGTAGTGCGCTGTGTAGAGTCCAAGCAAATACAGTAGAGACAATACGCTACATTCATAGAGATATCGAGGGGCAGCTATTATAGCTCTCTCTAGCGGATTGATCTGAGAACTACGATTCTGTCATAAGAGCACGTGAATTTGTGTGTGAATGTTTTGGTGTTATTATCCGTTTTCAGTGAGCTGACATAATTAAATAGTAGCGTGTGTCATTCCTTGGTATCTCCTCTCAACATGAGGGGAAAGGTATGTGCTTTGTTTGGCTGCAGTAACTATGAAGTAGAGAAGAATGCACGGTCTTTCTTCTGTTTCCCTTGTGACAAGAAAATTCAAGTGATATTGTGTGTGCATATATATTCTTCCACTGACAAAGATATTTTTATAGTACTTCATAATCTTCTGACCTGCTCGACCAATATTTTAACTGGCTTAAAATGTAATACGCCTATTTTGTTGTATAGTGCCACAGCTTACTTTCAATACCTTCAATGCGCATATGTGTGTGGCTGGTTGTGTTCCAAGTTACCCCATTTGGAATGCCGTAATGCGTTGTCAAGCACTGAAGCAAATATGGGTGTTTAAGAAATGTACGTATTTTGTTGATACAATATGATGATGCAAATTTGCTTTACCCTAGTGTAATGGCATTATGGCAAGTATTGCTTATAGGGAAAGTTTGAATGTTTTTGAGGCTAAATTTATAGATTTTCTTTCTGTTAGTAGGCTTCAAGTTAAAAAGAAAATTGTCCATCTCGTAAATGTAAATTCATTGAATCATGTGTGTAAGGAATGTGCCGATATATTTGTTGACAAGTGTTTTAATATGGTGATACAATGCTTTTAAATGAGAAAAAAGAAAAATCTAGCCGTGGACGTTCAGACAGGAATTCTACAGCTAAAAAGGTAATGCATAAATGAAAGATCAAGCCTTTTCACCGCAGTCCATTTCACATCTTGATTATATGTCTAATTTCAGTCTTTAAATAATATCCTGTTAAAACATTCTTCATTCATTTATCCAGAATTGCTTTAAATCTTTGAAGTTAATATCTTAATTTATTTATTTATTATTTTATTTATTTATTATTTATTTATTTATTTTATATATTTATTCATTTCCGTATATACATTTCCATTGATATTTGAATTTAGCGCGAATTTTCACGTCAAGACACTAGGAGCACCACTTTTTTTTTTTACGGGGGGCCCCCGTAGCCCGTTCCCCCACCGTGACCATCGACTCAATCTACATGGCCTCCGACATGCTATTAATTTCTAAGAAGAAAGAGATAGCAAGGAAAAGTGGGAAGTGATACAAGGAGTATCTGCCGGTTTCCGAGTTAGACTCGCTACCACGGCAAGAGTTTGTATTGGTTAGGTAGTGTTAAGGTGTGGTGTTGAAGGGTCAGGGAAAAACCACATAGGCAAAAAGAGAAATAGCCTACATGTAAAACCTGACATCTTGTGATAGCACATGCAAGGATGTGGGCTGGAAGAGTCCAGAGGTTGTGTTAGTTAGGAAGATGTGTCATGCAATCATAACCATTACCTTGCCATTGTCTGTTATTATGGGGATCAGTCCTTTTTATCACTGCCGGGTCGGCTCGGGTCCACTGGCGTCTGGGCTCTGGGCCACAGGTTCGTCCCTATGTCCAGCAGCCAGTGGTCCCTGGTGCCAAGTCTCCGTTTGGAGAGGGGGATTAAGAGCCAAGCCTTACTTGGTGCAAGGGGCTGTCTTCTTCCGCCTGGCGATGTCCCTCTGTGCGGTGCTGTTGGAACACACTTGTCACTGTATATATATACAGGTGTTCGTTGGAGAGCCGGCTGCTTGCCTGCTCTCATGGCCAATGTACCACCTAAATAATAGTGAGATAACACAAACACATAAATAGGTACATTAGTACTGCTGTCTTCGTTATGGGGCGCGGGCTGGCGTTCCACTCCCGTGTCTCTTTCGGGGGGCGGAGGTGGATTGGTTCGTTCTTGGCCATCTGGCTGCGTTGCCGTCGTCTTCTCACGTTGTTTCTTACCATCGTTCCTCACCTGGTCCCTGGGATAAAGACAGTTGTAATCAAAGGTGCATATTTACATATTTACATAAACCCACACACTGCAGACAAAATGTACTTATGTGTTGTATAGGTGTCAGCTTTGGGAGGGGCCCGGCTGTCGGCCCCGCGTCCCCCCAACCATGTGACTGAACAGAATGTGTTTCGGTGTGGGGGGTATAAAGATCGGCGTCGTAGCGTCCGATCCCTCTTACTAGCGGGTTGATCTTATTGCCCCATGACTTTGTGTACATTATTAGTGTTTGCTTGCGTATGTGGGGCCTTATCGAGGTGACTTTCGCAATATCGCGTAGTTGGCGTATTGGTGTGTCGAAAGGGAGTCTGGCCGCTGCTCGAATGCATTTATTTTGTATTCGTTCTACCTTATCCAGGTTCGTCTTTGCAGTGAACCACCACGCTGGGGCTGCATACATGATTATTGGCCTAATTAAGGCCTTAAACATGTTTATGGCTACGTTTGTGTTTATACTGGACTTTTTGTTCAGTATAGGGTATAGCTGGCTGAGTCTAATGTGAGCTTTCCATTGGATATCTTTGATATGGTATAGCATGGTGAGCTATCGGTCTAGGACTACTCCTAGGTATTTGGCTTTGTCGTGCCATGCTATATCTTTGTTGAAAAGCTTTAGCGGTTTTATGTTGACTGGCCTGTGTGTGCGTCTGTTCTTCCTAGTGAACAGCACGGTTTGGCATTTGTCAACATTGACCTTGATGCGCCATTTCGTTAGCCATGGCTCGAGAGTTCGTAGCGCGTCTTGTAGCCTCTTCCGAGTGCACGCTAGTTGTGGGTGTTTGCCTGTGATAGCAGTGTCGTCGGCGTAGAGGTGTGCGGTAGTGAGTTCCGTAGCGGGCATGTCATTTGTATATAGGACGAAGAGGATTGGGCCAATAAGGGACCCTTGGCCTATGCCCGCTCTAATCCTTCGCGTGCTTGACAGCGTGTTGTGTACGTCTACTTGGAACTCTTGGCCCTCCAGATAGGATTTGATTAGCCTTATATAGGCTGGGTGGAATTCGAGGTCTATTAGTTTCGCTAGTAGGCCTTCGTACCAGACTTTGTCAAATGCTTTCTGGATACGGTATCAAGGAAAACCGAACCTTTGTCCCTTCGTTTATTGAAACCTATGGTCGCTTGTTCTATGAATCGCGTGAGCAGTTGTGGGGCTGAATGCCCGTTCCTGAAGCCAAATTGCTCGTACGAATTATTCCTCTTTCCTTGATATGCCCTATTAACCTTTTCAGTAGTATTTTCTCGAATACTTTACTGAGGGCGTCCAGGAGGCTGATAGGCCTGTAATTATTTGGGTCTGACTTGTATTTGCCTGGTTTTCCAAATACGAGTATCCTAGCCCTTTTCCATTGTTCAGGGTAGTACTGGAGTCTGAACATTGCATTGAAGATGCTGGTTAGTAGTGTTAGGGCTTTGTGTGTTGATTTCTTAATTATAATATTCTGTATCTCGTCTGGGCCAGGCGCCTTCTTGGGGTTAAGATGACCTATAATCCACTTAATTTCGTGTATGCTTGTCCTCTTAACTTCCGGCTTAGGTGCGTTTTCGAGGAACTCAGCTACCTTTGCCTCGGTTTGCCTGGTGAATGTAGGGTCAGATGGTATTTCGTTCGGAGTGAATGCCGCTTCGATCGAGTCCGCTATGACTTCCGCTTTATCACGGTTCTCATATACCGGGCCGTTTGGTCCCTTAATAGTAGGGATGCTGTGTGTTTCACGAGTGAAGTGTCTCGCTAAATTCCACACAGGCCTGGTGTTTGTGTCGAATAGGCGGAGTTTGTTATTCCATTCACGCGACCTGCATTCCTGTAATTTTGTTTGTATTTCTGTGTTAAGTTCATTTTTCATAATTCGGTCGTAACCTCTATGGTGTCGCGCCCAGTTGCGTCTGTTGCTGTTGCGCTGGCGTATTAGTTCCTTAATGTGGGCTGAGATTTCGAAATGTGGGTGTTCTTTGTGTTTGCTTTCTGGTATGCTCGCTGTTGCGGCTGCCTTTATTGCTTCTACTAGGGTTTTGATCGCTTCGTCAATTTGGGCTGTGCTGTCTAATAGCATGCCCTCGCTTCCCTGTAGGAGTGTGTCTAGTTTGTGTTCGAATTTGCCCCATTTGGCTGCTTTATAGTTGAGCCTACGCTTGGGGTTGTTTTCATATTCCTCTGGGGTCGCATTTAGTGTAAATATTACTGGTTGGTGCCTCGACCCAAGGTCGTTCACTACCGTTATGCTATGCCTTTGAGGAATATGTCGCAGTAGGGCTATGTCTAGTATGTCGGATACGTAATCGTTTGGCGCCAGGAACGTGGGTTCGCTGGGGGCTGTTACCACATAGTCCTGGGATAGCATGTGGTTGTACAGCTTTGTGCCTTCTGAGTTAGGTCTCAGACAGCCCCAGCTGGCGTGTTTCGAATTCAGGTCTCCTCCTAGGATCGTGTTTCGATTTAGCCTTAGTACTGCGTCTATGTCTTGTGTGTTCAGGCTTTTCGGGCTGGAGTATGCCGCTATGACATTTATGAGTGTTCCTCGGACTGGCATGGCAATTCCACATGCCTCCAGTTCGACCAGCTCTGGCATATCCACCTCCATATGTTTGATGCCTTTTCTTTCCAGAACTGCCACCCCTCCAACTCCGTTGGCCTTATCGCTTCTGTGTATTTTGTAGCCTCTTATGCTGAACTTCTTCCCCGGTGGGAGGAACGTTTGTGTTAGGAGTGCTACATGAATAGTGTTCGCGACTAGGAAGGGTTCGAGTTCATATTTTCTGGACCTGACTGTTCCATATTAGTACCCGATGCCCTTGCGTGTTGTTGGTGTTATTGTTATCGTTATTATTGTTATTATTATGATTATTATAATCCTCGATGGATTGTTCAGCCATCTTGGGTTAGGAGATCGGGGATCGCGTTCGCCAGGTCCCCTAGCCATGGGATTGATATGGTCGTGGCCAGCAATTTGGTTATGATTTCAGTTAGGTTCAGGTTCGGGAAGACGTTTTTCAGTTTTTCGAATACCTTTCCCCTGAATACCCTTCCTGCCATGTTTCCCTCTGGCTGTTGCACCTGTGTTAGTGGTGAGCACCACTTGCGACTAGTCTCCCATTTTAACAAGACTAAATCCGGAAGTGTCGCGTATTGTCTCTACCATATTTGGTCCAAGTGTCGATGATGGAGAAGAAGAAGAAGTAACGAGCGGAACGAGCTTCCTAGGGCCAAATACAGTAGAGACAATACGCGACACTGAGCGAGATATCGAGGGACAGCTATTGGAGCTCACTCTAGCGGATAGACCTGAACAGTACTGATTCTCTCATAAGAGCACGTGTATTTTTGTGTGAAGTTTTTGGTGTTATTTTTGCATTTTCAGTGAGTTGACATAATTAAATAGTAGCGTGTGTCAATCCTTGATATCTCCTCTCAACATGAGGGGAAAGGTTCCGGTGTGCTGTGTTTGGCTGCAGTAATTACGAAGTAGAGAAAAATGCGCGGTCGATCTTCAGGTTCCGTCATGACAAGAACATGTAAGTAATATTGTGTTTGCATATATATTCTTCCAGTGACAGAGATTTTTATAGTACTCCATAATTTTCTGACCTGCTCGACCCATATTTTAACTGGCTTAAAATGTAATACGCATATTTTATTGTATAGTGCTGCAGTTAACCTTCAATACCGATGTGTTGTTTTAGGTGTGATATGTGGGTTTTGAAATGTCACAGAAGTGATTTGGATAAGGTGTACAAGAAAGAAGGGACGATACGCTTATATAAGAATTATAAGATCTGTTCAGATCATTTCCAGGCCAGCGACTTTAAAATTCCTCGACTATATAGCCAAGGGTATGTTACATTTTTTCTCTAATTGTACGTAAATATTCCTCAAAGCATCACTATCGACAATATTTTCATACTTTTCTTCCTTTAATCCCTCTTCTCAGATTAAAGCCGGAATTTTATAGATTTTCTTTCTGTTAGTAGGCTTCATGTTAAGAGGAAAATTGTCCAGCTTTTAAATGTTAATTCATTGCATCATGTGTGTAAGGAATGTGCCGATATTTTTATTGACAAGTGTCTTAATGTCATCATACAATGTTTTTTAAATGAGAAAAAAGACAAATCCAACCGTAAAAGCTCAGGCCGGGATGCTAAAGCTAGAAAAGTAATGCATAAATGAAAGATCAAGCCATTTCGCAGCAGCCCATTTCATATCTTGTTTATGTGTCTAATTTCAGTCTTTGAATAATAACCTTTTAAATAATTCTTCATTCATTTATCCATAATTGCTTTAGTATCTTCGAAGTTAATATCTCAATACCACTTTCTTTCTAGACGTAATTTATTTATCCATTTCCATTGATATTTGAATTTAGTGCGATTTGTTCTGGTCAAGTCACTAGGAGCGCCACCGTCGAATTGTCTCCCATTTTAGCAAGGCGAAATCCGTAAGTGTCGCGTATTGTCTCTACTGTATTTGCTGTATTATATATAATTTAATAGCACACAATTTGTGTATATAAAGCGATTACATGTCATTTAAACATAAGTCAATTATAGGCCTATTTCTCTTAGAGCATTCCACGACATGGTAACGAGAACAAGTCAAATTACACAGTGTACACATACAACTCTCGTCCGGTTCAGAAAGATCCTTGTTTTGCAGAGTTTGTAGTGGTATCCATGAATTGCCATAGAATTTGCTGTATTTGCTGGAGCCAAGCTAGAGCGATGCATCGAGTCGGCCGTGGAAAAAAGAAAAAACCACGCGGTCAACTTTTTCCCTATAGAGTTCGCTGAGTGCGCTCATACGATCGTCAAGAATCAAAATGGCGCATTGGGTTTAGGGGTGTTATTTGTTTGTCATGTGAAACATGAGAGTTTGTTATTTAAACAAGTTGTACAGTTCACTGCATCGTTGAAAGCGAAAATATTAAGGTTTCTTTTGAATGGTCATCTTCTAGTTGCATGGGGACATTGATTTCTTAAGACTGCCTTTAGTTCACAAACCGCAGTTATAAATTAAACGACGTAAGTCTGAATGAACATCGTATATTCTTTATCTTACATTCTGCTATCCAGTGGATGTGTAAGTAAATTGTGTTCATCCCGTTGTCATGCATGTTATTGACTTGCATGAGTAAATTATTCTTTTTTATTTGTCTGTAAGTGGCCTTTGTTGTGTGAAGTGTCATTTTGACATTAGTGAAAGGGGGTTTGTCATCTAAACAGGCGTGAAATTTTACTCCCATATTATTGTTTTGGCAATGCTGCAGGATCATTGATTTGATTAGGTTTTTGTGTGTTCAATTTTCATTTCTCACTTTATGAGGAAATTTTAATTTTAATCGTTTCAAAACTACTGTTCGTCACCATATCATTATGAGTATGGTAGCTTTTTACTCATTTGTGACTGCCAAGAATGGTCACTTGGATTGATGACTTACTTATAAAGCTTTTTTGAAGCAGCGCCGTACAAGTTGCCTTCACTTTTTGGGGTACATACTGCATTATATATATAACGACGATCTAGAACAGGACGATTTGATCAATTTCACCCTTCTCCAGTTTTAACAACCATGGTTATATATTCTCCTTTTTTCAGTTGGGTAAGTTTGATACTTTCTACATCTAAGTAGTAAATGGTAGTTTTGGGCTTCCAGCCTCTCTTCATCAGTTATGATACCTCGAACAGTGTTTTGTTGGTGGATTTTCCTATACATACAGGTAGTCTTCATATTTCCAAATGGTATAAGTTATTTCATGTATTGATCGATGAGAGCAGCTTCTCATAGATTTATTTTTTGGTGCAACAAATATTTTACTCGAAACACACGTTTCAGAGTTCTCAGGGTTCATTTTTCTTATCTACGTGAGACCATATGCCAAACATAGATTTGAACATGACTTTTTATTGCAGTGTATTTTGGACATGGGTTTGTCCTGGACTAAGTTGCCTTCAGTTTTTGGGGTGCACACCACATGATATCATGATATGATATGAGATTATCACATTTTTTTTCCACATAACATGCATATATGGTAAACATTTTCTAACCAGTTTGCAGAAGATAGGTTAAGAATGCAACATGACATGGCTCACACAATGTCAATGGGTGCCAACTTATGAACTTGGGTCAGGCTAGTGGCAGGGAGCTGGGTAGTGACAGGATCATTGGTCTGGATTGGTTAGGTTTAGTTAGTGACAGACCATTTGTCTGGATTGGTTAGGTCCGGCTAGTGACAAGACTGTTGGACGGGTATAGTGCGCATTGGTATCACCCAAATATCACTATAAAATTTGTCACAAATGGAACATAATAATTGCTTTTACACATATCAAGTGAAAAATCTGCAGCAAATTAAGAAATATTTGATTTTTGGAGAATATTATGTATACGTACTTTACCACTTTACAAGTACATTTGGTGTTGCGCTCACAGTGACACATGTAGCCTATGTCTTTTGTCTTACACTTTCAACAATTTTGTGTGTGATATCTGTGTTCACTGAAGTTCTTTGCTTTCGTTTCATTGCTTCACTTGTCAATGACATCATTTCATGAATTGTATCGTGATATGCAATATTTAATATGCGACAAAATGGTATGGGCAATGTACATAAGAAAAATTTAATGGACTAGTGATTTATTGGTCCAGGGATCGAGCTACTTTCGTTCGAACAGAAATAAAAATATTTATTGGTGCAGGGATCATGCTATTTTTCTGTTGACCTCCATTTTGCTGTTTGAACTGGCTGCTCTAGAAATATGGACAAAGATAATGAGAATCTACAGACATCTGCACTCCCATTCCACGGTGCTAGCCCTGGACCTGAAGAAAGTAACAAAAGACGGCACCAGCAGCGGAGTACGACATAAACCAGTCCTGTCTTCAAGCCTTAAGTATGTTTTCATATTTCTCAAATAACAACGGTATTTCTTAATTTGCCGCAGATTTTTCACTTGATGTGTGTAAAAGCAATTATTATGTTCCATTTGTGACAAATTTTATAGTGATATTTGGGTGAAACCAATGCGCATCGTACCCCAGTATTGGCTATTCGTAAGACTATTTGTGAAAATGCCCTTGGTTAGCGACAAGTACATGAGAGAGTATATCAGCGCATTGTATGTTCAACAATGGACGAAAGGCTGCTAGTAAGAACTTTTGCATTCATTCTTACTGTGGATGGCAGTATTTGAACAAATGTTGTGCCAATTAGCCGATAAAATGGTCTTTTTTGCAGCCTGATGTGGATGGTTATTCCGTAACATTCCGCCACTTCCTATAGATTGTGTTAGTGTGCACTACTTTATCTTCTGCCGCAAGACTTTTTGATTGAGTTCATGCACGTATCCATTGTCAACAGTGTCCGCAAACTCAACAGAGTGATTTACCTTGAAATGACAAAATCCTTGGGTCTGAGGCAGTTGTATGCTTTCCAACAGTCGGATATCAATCAGTCAATTATTGTAGTTGTGGGCAATGTGTGTTTTATAGTAATTTTCTCTCAAGTTTCAGTATTGCAATATTCCATTGGAGCACGGGAAAGAACTTCCTATTGTTTTCCCACTCAATGCCGCAAAAGATCCACTGTCTTACTTATGGCCCTGGTTATACGTCCTTTTCCCAAATTTAGCCTCTTCAATTTCAACTACAGTGGCAACACATCCAGTAAGTTTTTAATTACGAATAACCCAATCCTCTCACACTAGTGCATTAAAGACGACCAGTCACATGTTGTTCTGGAATTTAGTTTTAATTCCTGCTGGATTAACATATAATATGGCCTGTTTGCCAGTAACCAGTAGGCTATGAAGGATATCACTTTTATGGGGGAATGATTTCCAAAAATACAGTCCTCGTTCGCTGAGTGCTTCAAATTGCTGGTTCTTTTCCAGTGAGTGAAAAATAAGTTCCGGTAACTTTCAGTTGCAGGTGTGTCTTATGCACTCTGCAATGACGTAAATGATTGATTACCTTATAATCTACCAGATAGTTAGTAAATCACACTATTTCAATTGTTAATATTATTTGTCATAGACCTATAGTGTAACTACATACATCACACACCATGACACGTCACTTCTAACTACGTAGTTTCACTAGTTTCACGAAGTGTAGTAGCAGTGGGCGAGGCATGATGTGAGGTCTGTCAGAGGGAATAGGAACTGCTCTGCAGCCAATAGTATCAGAGGAAATGGCCACACATCACAGATTGACCTAGTGTCAGATTTAATTTTTTGATAGGTCTATAAGAATACGTCTAGGGACAGGTTGGGGGTCCCCGGCATGCATAAAGGAAGGATTCCTCCTGTAATATACTTTAGGAATAGTTTTCACCTGCGTTCACCAGATGCGTTAGGCTTAGCATGTCAGCAGATGAGTAAATTTGTACTTGCTTTTAACTACAATACAAGCCTCTGATGGAAGTTTAAAAATGGAAATGGAATTGACAAGTCTCCGACTACATTTGCACAGTATGATGGTAATGCTGATGTTCGTGCAAGTGTTAGATTAGAGAACAATGAATGGGAAGGAAAATGAATTGATTGACCTAATGGAGACATCCTGGAATTAAGTGAAGTAAAATGGAAAGGGAAAGGAATGAAGAAACTTAGAAAGGGGTACGCCTTATACTGGATGGGTAACAGTAAAGAGAAAAGAAATGGAGTCCGATTTGTAGTGAATCAGAATGTCAAACCAATAGGTGAAGTTGATTATGTAAATGAATGAATTCTAATAATGCACATACATGTAAACAAGGAACTACTGAAGATAGTACAGGTGTTTGCTCCACAGATAGGATGAAAAAGAAGAGTTCCTCAATGAACTCGAAACACATATTGTTGGAGATGGGATCATGATAATGGGAGATCTGAATACTCATGTGGGAACCGATAGAAGGGATATGAGAATGTTCTGGGCCGACATGGGTATGGCGATAGAAATGAAGATGGAGAGAAACTGTTGGACTTTTTAACAGAAATAACCTGATAATAATGAACACATGGTTTATGAAGAGGAATAGCCATAAGATCAGCCAATATAGTTGGGATGGATAGTATGGAACACTCATAGATTTTATAATAACAGACCGAGAATGGGGAAGGTACGTCATGAATACGAAGATAATCCCCAGCGAAAGTATGGAAGGACCGGGAGAGTTATCTGTGCGGTTAGGGGCACGCAGCTCTGAGCTTGCATCTGGCTTCGAACCCCACTGTCGGCAGCCCTGAAGATGATTTTCTGTGGTTTCCCCATTTTCACACCAGGCAAATGCTGGGGCTGTATCTTAATTAAGGTCACAGATGCTTCCTTCCCATTCCTAAACCTTTCCCATCCCATCGTCGCCATAAGACCTATCTGTGTTGGTGCAACGTAAAGCAAATGGCAAAAAAAAAAAAAAAAAGTGTGGATGGTGATCATAGATTGATTGTGGAATTAAAACAAGTAAAAATCCCTAAAATTGTATTGAAGAAGAAACCAAAAATCAGAATTTGGGAATTGGTGGAGGAGGATGAAAGAATGGCATTCCAAGATTGTATAAAAAGGAAGTTCCCTAACATGGAAATATGAAGTGGACAGTTTAAGACATTTGTGGAAGCAGCAATTGAGGTATGTGGAAAAACAAAATCAAAGGTTAAGGGAAAGGAGACACGGTGGTGGACAGACAAAATAAAAAATAAATAAAAGAAAGGAACTAGATGAAGAAAGAAATGGATAAGGAAAAGCAAAATATGTATCAGAGGGATCAGAATAAGATAGAAAGGTTACATGTGGAATACAAAAGATTGAAACTACAAGTAAAGAGGAGTATCAAGGAAGAAAAGGAGAAATATTGGGGAGAGTTTACCAACAAAATTGAGCAAGATAGTTGAGGAAATCAGAAACTATTATACAGAGTAATAGAATGGAAAAGAATAAATCAGGAAAAAATCAAGGCATTAGAGAGAAAAGATGTATCCATAGTACATGACGAAAAGGGCCTTCAGAAGGTGATGGCAAGATATCTTGAAAAACTTTATAGTGAGGATGGCTGCTCAGAGGAAGAAGGAGATAAGAAAATGGAAATAATAGGAGAAACAGAAGAGATCCCGATAATATGGTCGGAACTTGAAAGGACACTGAAAGCAATGACCAAAGGTAAAGCAAATGGAAAAGACGAATTCAATGCTGATATGATTAAGGCAGCAGGAAGCATTATCACGTCGTCTAGTGACAAGGTGATGCACGTTGAGCATTTATCTCCATCTTTGCATTGCAGTATCAGTTCAGGTTAAGCAGCATCTCGTCACTTAAAATCGAACACCTTTTTAAGAAGTCCACTAGTACAGGGGAATTGTAATGGTTATCGCAGGCATCTTACTGAGCTGCCCCAGCTAATCGGTCAGTTTTGGCAAGTGTAATTGTGACATATCCGCTCTTGGTCCACGGATGGGCGACAGTGTGTGTCGTGCTGGGTCACCGTAATTTTAATATAAATAAATACCTGCTCATTTCCCTCTCCATAAACAATATCCCTTGGGCGCCAGCCTTCAAACTTATGGCTTGAATAGAATAATATTGATGATAATAATAATAATATTAATAATAATAAGTAATGAGACTCTAGATACTCAGAGAGGTGGGGTGACAGGACACTAACCATTAAGTACACACTAACTAGGAAACTTTCCATAGAATTTTCTTGGTAATAATACAGGAGTGGTTTACCATTGCCTTCTCCTGCGCAGTCACAATGTCCTTGCCGTTGACATCTAGGTGTTCATCTGCTTAAGACATTCACCTACACAGCCACTCCTAACATGGAGAATAGATGCTGCTTTATGGGTTCAGGTGGCATTTCGTCCTCCTGGGGACCATCACCCCACCTAATGGGACTCATCCGTCCGAAGCTGTTGGTCCCCTTAGGGAGTAGAGTTATTTACCGCCGCTCAACACTCGGTGTTGAGTTGCTGGCTGTACAGTCTACTTCATTACCTCAGCAGGATGTCCTGGCAATACAAGAAGACCAGGTCGCCAGAGGACTCGTTGGTTAGACACCATTAAACAGACACAACCCTCACCCTGGAGCAACTAAAGGAGGCAGTGTGGGACAGGACAGCTTGGAGAGCGTTAATTCGTAGAATCGCTGAGGATCAGATCCGACGAACAGATGACATCATCAACTAGGAAACTAAGGATCATTAGTAAGAATTTATGAAAGTACCAATTAAAATAACTATTTATTAGGATGATAAACGTGACAGCATATTTACAAAAGCTGAACTTACGGAAACAAAAGAAAAATTGAGTGAAATCAAATTTAAGAAAATGATCTGTTATGCGGAGACTTGCAATAATTTATGCCATTAGCTCACCATTTGTAGATTCTGGTATCTGGACACGTTCGATGATGTAGGTGCTGTTGTTTGATGTTCCTCTCGTACGGTCGTCGTCATCTCTCATAGTAAATACCAGTCCTATTTCCGATTCGTGCATTGCCCACTAATTGGACGACGACTTTCCTGACCTTAACACTTCTATAATACTCATTACATAATCGGGTAGTAAGCCCTAATTTCAATACCAAAACCACCTTGGGTTACGTTCATGGAGAGAATACACTTGTGTTCTTCTGTATTACAGAAATGTAGTGTAATTAAATACATACAGTAACTAAAATATCTCCCGTTCTAGACAAGTCAAAACTGGTCTCTCGTTAACTTTATCTCTCGTCATTGAGATAACCATTTCTCAATGAGAGTTTGATTAGTGCTCTACTCAGATGCGAAGTGAACTTGTAAACGAATGGCGAACCTCCTCTTGTTATCTGCCCTGTCTTCTCTCGTTTAATAAGAACGATGAGAAAGACCTTCTTACTCTGTCATCATGACCAGCAGATGCTAAGACGTTCAGAAGCTGGTATGATCTCGTATTCTGACGCTCTCGATGTTATGAAGCATAAGACCCTCTCGAGCTCTTGTCATTGATGTATATAGGCTCCAAAATCTCCCTCCATCTACCATATCACGTAATCCATAAGGTCTCTTGTTCCATCCCTTCTTTCCATCCCTGTATATCCATCATGTTTTGTAACGTTCATTCACGTAGGTTTAAATTCCACGGGATTTCATAAGTGTCATGTACCAAAGTTCGAAAAGTACGAGTTAACAAGTTATAACTGTCTGTTTAGAATATGGAGGGGGCTAACCAATTTTGCAATCTCGATGATGTCCTTTTCCTGGCAAAGGGCTAAAATTAGCATGGCGTGTCCAGTCGCCTGACCTTGGGCTACTGGAAATTTACTGCAAGCTATTAATACGGGTGGTGATGTAATACCTTACTGAAGACTCAGCTCGTTCAGAATTAGTTATTGCCGTGATACAAAGAAATGAGATGATAATGTGAAATAGATGACTAAAAACCCTATATATAAGCATAATAATTTAGAATGACCTACCACAAATTAAATATATACATCTTTCCAATTGATTCCCCAGTTTGATAATTGTATGTACATGCTCTGTTGTTCAGAACATGACATAGTCTGTATTCAAGAAACCAATCTCGGCCCAGGTCATCATAGTCTTGAAAAATTTTAGACTATAGTCGATGGAATGGGATTATGCTAACTGGACCTCTGGTGGCATTGGTATTTTTACTCGTTCTGACATCTACAATAAAGAGGTTTCACTAAGAACCCATCTGGAGGCAGTAGCGGTACGTTTCGTTGTCAGTCATAACTACGGTTTGTAATGTTTATGTACCTTGTATGTCAGCTCCCACTTCCTTTCCATTTATTGGGCAATTTTAATGCTCATCACCCATTATGAAGCTCTGAAATGCCTTGTCCCAGAGGAAGAGAGTTGGAACATTTAATAATGGAGCTGGATTTATACGTTCTGAATACAGGGGAACCAACACATTTCAGTGTAGCGCATGCACCTTCTCCCGCTTTGATGCTCATTCCCCTGTTTCAGTGGGATGCACATGATGACATCTGTGACAGTGACAATTTCCCCATTATTGTTACTTTGTTGAAACAGAAATTCATCGGGGTGCTTAGTTGAAACAGAAATCCTTCGAGGCTCCTCTCCAGTGGATTCTTAAATGTGCTGATTGGCCAAAGTTTACATCACTACCTGTCTTTAACGACGCAAATAGTCGGAGTGTATATGACGATATAACTTATATTTTACAAGTTATTCTTGCTGCTGCTGAGGAGTCCATTCTATGCTTTTATGGACACCTTGACGAAAACTTGTTCTTTGGTGGAATGAAGAGATTGCAGCAGCCATAAAAGGACGATGTGCTTATAAACGTTATTGTAGGCAGTCTACTGTGGCCAAATTTGTAACATTTAATAAACTTTGCGCATTTGGCTTAAATTAATGGACGCACATGTGGCTCTAGTGATAATTTACTATGTCGAAAAGGAGTCAAAGGAATCCGCAAGTGTCAACTACAGGAAGAGCGACCTCTGCTTAATAAAGCTAAGGATGGGGGTGAAGAGTGCACTTCTGGCGGAGTTGAACAACAGTAGTCTTTGCAGTTCCAAACCAAACGCCATGTACTGTACTAAGGTCCACTGTTCCACTCTCCTAATAACTTGCTGTTATTTTCATTCAGCACCTGCCACACTGTGGAAGCTATAATGCAGTGCAAAATAGTCTGCATATAATGACAATATTACTGCTGAATCAGCAGCAGCGACAATACCGTTTATGGCAATCGCGATTAGTGACACTGAGAACCGATCCTTGTGGGACTCCATTTTCCTGAACATGATATTGCGAATATGCCCTCCCTACTCAGACACGGAATAGACAGAGAGATGAGCAATTTGCATAAAAAGCCGGTAAGTTACCTTGGAAATTCCATTGATGCAGGTCTGAAAGGATGCATATCACTATGTGGTGTCATAGGCCGTCTCTAAATCGAATAATATAGCCATTAAATGTAGTTTTCGGAGAAATGCATCCTGGATAGAACTCTCCACGCATACCAAGTTGTCATTGGTGGAGCAGGTAGCTCAAAAACCACGTTCAAATGTTTTATATCAGAATGGCCTCTGTGTTCAATAAAAAAAGTGGAAGACACATTGTACATAACAAGTGTGTATCTCGGCAGCCTTAGACATACAGTTTATATATGAGGTGTTTGAATTTTGATTTAGTGTTCTATTTATTGTTTCGTTAACATTTATTTAGGGTGTTGGGCCATGATTTTATCAGTCTTATGGTGGTGTACATAAATGGATGGGATGAATGGGATGGAGGTTTTCAGCTGACATCATTGTCTTTATCTCCTGTCTTAAATTTTTTGGAAAGTAGACTGTAAGGGCACTTTACTTTCACAATTGAGTGCTGATGACCCCATTGTCTTGTGCTAAAAAATTAATTGCTTGAGTTTTTGTGTTCTTTCTTTGACATCTGTATTTATATTTTCCCATATCCTTTTTGCTTGTGTAATTTGAAGGATTATTGAAAACAGTCATTTCACTTCAAAAATTATTTGTTGAGTAAAAATATTCATGAACTATTAGATACTATCTGCTATAGAAACACTTAGACTTGGTTTATATTTTATTGTTTGTCTCTCTGGAAATAAATTTGAAAGTCTGATCCTAATTTGTTGCATAATCTTTTGCCTAGATGTTTATTCTATTTTACCATGGATTTAATGATGCTATTATTTACATTTAGGTTGGATTAAGTGATAACTGTAATGGATAATGGATTGATAATGGGGCCCCTTCAGTGGGATATAATGGATCTGGCTGGTCATCTTAGACAAGAACGCTTATTTGTCTCATCAGAACAGCAGCATCTCCAGAGTTTGAATACTAAGGTTAGATATTGAATATTACAACTTTATAATATTTATTTGCAATTATTTTTGAATCGCTAAATAATTTATGTACATCTGCTGATGAATAATATGCAATATAAATATCATTACAATAATGTATGTATCTTTTGTTATCTTAAAACTTATTTCCATGTTTTCTCCTTGTTAGTACAAACATCTTTGGAAAGGTTTAAAATTATTTGCAAGGTACAATTGCAGGAGAATAAGCAGTGTAGGAACTTTTCCAAATCAGAACATAATTCTGCACATGCCACATTAGATCTTTGTTCATTTTAAAGAAGGGTAGATTATCAAATGACTGGGCAAGTTGGCCGTGTGGTTAGGGCCGCACAGCTGTGAGCTTGCATCCGGGAGATAGTGGGTTTGAACCCCACTGTCGGCAGCCCTGAAGATGGTTTTCTGCAGTTTCCTCTTTTCACACCAGCAAATGCTGGGGGCTGTACCTTAAGACCATGGCCGCTTCCTTCCCACTCCTAGGCCTTTCCTATCCTATTGTCGCCATAAGACCTATCTGTGTCTGTGCGACGTAAAGCAAAATTTTAAAAGATTATCAGATAGTACATTAGGCTTCAGTGGTTAGCATTGGAAGAAGTTCCGTTTAAGATAATCCATATTCAGTCTTCAATTTGGTTTATGTCAAAATCTGCCAGAGCATTTATTCAAAAATGTTAAAACCAAGCGAGTTGGCTGAACATTTCAGGCTGTGAAGCTGTTAGTTTGTGTTTAGGAGAAGGGGATATGAACTCCCCTGTGGGCAGTCCTGAAAATGGTTAAAACACTTAAAATCTCCAGTCTGGCCAGATCTTTTGAACCAAAGACTACTATGCTCAGCATTCAACCTATGAGCCGGACTTTAGGTATACTTAAAAGTCTAAAATAAAAATTTCTATAGCCTATAGTAAATAATTTAAATAGTTTGTGTTTCTAAACAGAATATCAGTTTTCAGTCTCAAATATTTTTCATTGTCCAGTTAGACTTCGCCCCGAATAGTGTCACACATTCATGTTTATAAAATAATGAAAGTTAATTATTTTGAAATAGTTTGTGGTGTTTGTTGAAACAAATGATTTAATCATTTAGAATTTTCCTTAGCATTTATATACCTCAGCAGATGTGGGGCACATTTTTCCTAACATACTCATTTTTTTTTTTTTTTTTTTTCCTGTTCTCACCTAAAGGGTCATCTTTGCACTAAATTAGTGGAGAAATATAACAAAGTTAGTTTGACAAAAATCGTATATGGCCATTGCAAGTCTTGTCCAGTTCCTTGGCTGAATGGTAAGCACAGTGGCCTTATGTTCATTTCATGGCCGGGTTGGGGAATTTAATCTTAAATTATCAATTCCCTTGGCTCGGAGACTTGGTGTCAGTGCAGTTCCCCCACGTCCGTTCAACTCGTACACCATACGCAACACTGTCCTCCATCACAGCTTTGAAAACACAGCAGATGTCAGCTACCCTCAATGGAGGGCTGCACCAAGCTGGTAATTGTCGCACAAAATTAAAATAATAATAATAATAATTATTATTATTAATATTATTTTCATCATCATCATTATCATCCCAAGTCCCACCTTCGCATCGTTCTGACAGTTAACTCGTTAATAGTGATAGTTTGTTACCTCATGAGTTACTTGGGTGAGTTGGCCGTGCGGTTAGGGGTGCTTGGCTGTGAGCTTGCATCCGGGAGATAGTGGGTTCGAATCTCACAGTTGGCACCCCTGAAGATGGTTTTCTGTGGTTTCCCATTTTCACACCAGGCAGATGCTGGGTCTGTACTTTAATTATGCCACGGTCGCTTCCTTCCCACTCCTAGGCCTTTCCTATCCCATTGTCGCCACAAGGCCTATCTGTGTCAGTGCGATGTAAAGCCACTAGCAAAAAAAAAAAAAAAAAAAACTTGTTCTAACATTACAATTCACCTGCAAGTTTTAAAAAACTTATTGTAAAATATATCAGATAAAAACATGCAGAATTTGTTAAAGTATCATCTGAGTATATATCTAACAATATGAACCAAATTTTGTATACTTAACCTTTTAGAACCCTGCAGGTAACCCCATTTTCAAGAAATTTTAACAGACCTCTCCTTTCCATAGATTTAGGCCCTTTGGCACATTGACATAGGGTAATATAGGCAAAATATCAAATTTGTCATATGAGGACGAGACAACGCTCATTTTAAGCCTCACGGAAGAATAAAACTTAGTAAGGTCTTTTTGACTCCAAAAACTATGTTTTAAGGGCCTTAAACCAACAGTTATGGAGATATTGGCATCACCCTACCCTGCTCAAGGAATCTGATGAATAAGTGACCAGCCATAACCATGGCAACGTCCCTACAAGGATTCTGCAGTAGAATACAGGCCTCGTTGCACTTCCTCTTAAAACAAAAATTCATCGCCACCACCTGGTGTTCAAAGTAGGCATGTGCGTAAATGTGGGCTAGGCCGAGGAGAGTTTCTGCTACACATGACTGCCTGGAAAAAGGCACTGTGGGGTTAAGCCACCCTTAGGGGTGGAGGTGGGAAAGGGGTGGCAAATAAAAACAATAGCAAATAGTGCCAAATCCCCAGGTTTTGAGGTTGCTGAGTTGAACAGTGACACTCTGCATGTCGTTTAACACGTTGAGTGCCGAGCCGACTGCAGCAAACTATTCCACGGGTGCCAGCATGAATTTCAATAGTATTCCGCTGGTGCCACAGCAATTGTACGCCTTGTAGGCTGTTTATGTAATCTTGGGATATGTTAATATGATGTACTAAGTATTATCTCATCATACGAAGGTCATGTGTGACGCCACATGGTGTCACGTCAATTTTTACAAAACAAAAAATTAATGTGTTGCTGTATGGTGTATGGAATGTATAACACAAATTTCAAATACGTCATATTTATGTGCTAATTCAAACTAACACAGTATTTATGAAAACCTACTGAAATGTAAAAAGAGTACATATTACATATTGTTACCCCCCGTGGGTGGGGGGCGCAGATGAAGAATACACCCCACGGTATACCCTTCCTGTTGTAAGACGCGACTAAAAGGGGGTGACCTAGGCACGGACACGGATTGTGGTTTGGTACCATGTGTTGGACCCCCTGTGGATGGGAAGGGTCAAATACATGAATACATCCACAGGTAATCCCTGTCTGTCATAGAAGGCGACTAAAAGGGTCATGCGGCCATCGGTCCATTTTTTAAAATTTTTTTTTGGCTTAATTGTAGATCAATTCAAAATTCTTGATGTTCATGCTCCTGTAGCTGACGAAGTATCACTTTAAAGATTTAGATGCTCCTGGCTTGTAAATGGAATATCTTTCTGTGCCCCTACGCAAGGACCCAGTCATCATTGTTCACATGATTGCGTACACCATTTGCATCAACACCGTCCTCGCCTATAATATCAGTATTGCCATCGTCTTCCGCATCACTCGATACATCCGTCATGGTGTCAGTGCACTCATCATCACTTGTGTTATATTCGCTGTCATCCACACTTACATTTTTCTCTCCATCAGAATCCATCAGTCATTCACAAATATCCAATTCACTAATTCTCGTCTTGGCAAGTCGTATACCATTTCCGCCAAGAATATTACAAATATCTTCCATTTCTTTATATTTTTGCACAACTATACAAACCGAGTGATAATTTGCATGCAAACCAGGAAAAAACAGTGCCTGGTGCGCTTTCACTTGTAAGAATGACCTGGCCAGTCAGTGATTTAGGAAGAATACTGTGGCGCCATATGGTGGTACATAGTAGCAATACATAGCTGGAATAGACCCTGTAGTTTGCACTTCACATATTACCAATTTTACGCGCATAGATGTCGCAACTGATTTTCTACAGCACATCGCCCGAAACTCTGCTGTGCCGCCATATGGCATCACACCATCAAATTTGAAGACAAGCATGACACCATATGGCAGCATGTGGCACCCAACGTGTTAAGTCCATGTTCAGCTGCCGTCTGGGCAGGGGTGAAAGGGGGTGAAGTATAAAAATAATAGGAAATGACCAATATTAAATCAGAATCTATAGTTTTTGGGGTCGCTGAGATGAATAGTAACATTGCAGATGTTGTTTAAGTCCAAGTTCAAATTCATTGGCATGGGGGTGAAAAAGAAAATATCCAAAATAACCAAGATTATGGATGAATGTGTGTATGTCCCAGGATGTCTCTCAACCAAACATAGTACACATATGGCTTACTATCTGAAAAAAGTGACTGGCGGCAGGACTCCCTTAACACAGTGACACTCTGGATGCCATTTAAGTCAAGGTTCAGGCCCATTTGGGTTGAAGGTTGAGAAGGGGTGGAAAAGAATGTCCAAAATGGCAGAGTATGTGTTTTATTCCAACATAGTTGTCAACTAAACTTGAACATATGAGTTGCTATACTATCTGGAAAAAAATTTATGTGGGGTAAGGCACTCGTAACTTAGAGGATGAGATTAAAAATAAACAAAAATGTCAAAAATATTAATTCATTCACAATTAAGTATTTAATTTATTTTCCACCTAGTCGATACAATGATTGCTTAAGGCAATTTTTAATGGTCAAAAGTGGTACATGTTTCGTATATTATCATCTTCAGCCACATAACACTGTTTAGATGAAAAATATATAAAATTGACAAAGTAATGCTTTAGAGGAAGTGTCCTTAAAATTAACATAAGATTGACAAGATTAAAACAAACAAATAACTCAAGAGAAAATATATAAATTATTTCTACAATAGAAAGCAGTCGTCAAGGAAACACTTGTACAATATTCCATAGAGAAATTGTCCTAATAAATATTCTTTTCTTAATAATTCATGAAAAAAGATCAATTTATAAATTAAAAATTAAACAATTTATAACTAATTATCGAAACGAAGAAATCCTGATATCACAGTGCGGCTCTTATTATTAATGTAGATGAACATATAACTAATTCCTAGTTGTCAAATCTTATTAAGCCTGCTTTCCTTTGGAACAGTAACTCCTGTCATTCTTTCACAGTTTTGCGCTGGGTGTAATATTGATGATGCGATCTTCCTTGCTCTTGCACCTGAGGAGGTGGAGGAGCGGGGGATATAGGTGTGTCAAGAACTTCCTTGCTGTCACCTATAGCTTCAACTGAGGAGGAACAAGTTGTAGGGCTATCTGTAGGTGGAGAAATTCCAATTCTTTTTTCGTGATCCTTCTCAAGCATTTTCAAATATACTAGAATTTGATAATATAATGGATTCTTATATTCTACAGCCTCATTAAGGTTATCATTTTTCTTTACAATTTGGTCTAGATGAATGTACAGGTCTTCATATGTGTTCATTAAGCTGCCCTTTTTTAACTTTTTTATGATGGTCAGGTCTTGTTCTATGTTGGTAAATTTATGACCTGTGGCAGTCATGTGTGATCCCATTGCTGAGAATCTTCTATGTTTTTCAGCATTCACATTTTCCAAATATCTAACTTTAAAATTGCGGCCAGATTGTCCTATGTATGTATTCTTACATTCAAAGCATGTGAGTTTATATATTCCGGAATCAAAAAATTTATCTTTTTCCGAGAGATTTATTGTATCATGGTTGAAAATACTATGTTTCATGTTGTCATTGGTGGAAAATGCAATTTTGAAATTTTTTCTCTTAAATAAATTTGTTATTACATGAATGTTTGGATTATTATATGTGAACTTGATATATTTTTCAGTTTTACTAGGTTCGACTGCTAATTTAGATTGTTGCTTCTCCGAAAATTTATTAATTATTTTATCAATCATGTTATTGTTGAAACCATTCAAGAGGGCTTGTTGTCGGATAAACAACAGTTCTTTATTCCTTTCAGATTTGGATAAAGGAATACTAAATGCTCTGTTAACGTAACTATAATATGCTGATCTTTTCTGTGCCTCAGGGTGTAACGAGTTGTTCTTGATAGTGGTCAGTGTGAAAGTGGATTTTCTGTGTATTTTGAAAGAAAATCCTTTTTCTTCTCTTGTTGTGACTATGTCCAGAAAATTAAGTGATTTTTCAACTTCTTCTAAAGTGAATTTTATATTGGAATCCAAATTATTCAATATATTTAAAACTTTATTGCTATCGGTGAGTCTGTTATCTATTATAGCGTAAACATCGTCCACATAACGTGTCCAAAAATCCAAACCCTCTATTTGATTAATAATTTTCGTGTGTTCCAAATAGTCTAAGTATATATTAGCCAATATTCCTGATGCTGGGGCTCCCATTGAGAGTCCTTTTTGTCGGTAAATTTTATTATTAAACGTAAAATAATTTTGATTTAACACGAATTTTAAAACATTAATAAAATCTTCAATTTCTGGTATGCTTACTAATTTGTTCTTCGTTAAATTCTTCTTAATGATTCTGATAGTGTCTTCTATTGGAATGTTTGTATACATGTTGGTTATGTCAAACGAACATGTCGTGTGAGATGATCCAAGTTTAAAATCTTTAACTTGATTGCAAAAATCCACTGAGTTTTTGATAGGTGTTTTACAATGAAATACGTATTTACTTGATAAGAAATTATGTATAAATCTAGAAGTTTTATAAATGGGGCTATTTTTGAAATTTATGATAGGTCTAATCGGTTCTCCCTGTTTATGTAATTTCGGTAGTGCTCTCGCAGTCGGGAGTCTAGGGTTCATATTTATTAATGTTTGCACATCATGTTCATTAAACAAGAAAGACGTGCTTTTTAATAGTTTTTTAAGATCCCTCTGAATACGTGATGTCGGGTCTTTATCAACTGTACTAAACGAATTGTTATTAAAAAATGTTTCTGTTTTTTCAATATAAACATTTCTATCTAGGGCTACAACTGTTCCTCCTTTATCTGCTTTTGTGATAATTAAGTTATTTAGTTTGATTTACACCCTGAGGCACAGAAAAGATCAGCATATTATAGTTACGTTAACAGAGCGTTTAGTATTCCTTTATCCAAATCTGAAAGGAATAAAGAACTGTTGTTTATCCGACAACAAGCCCTCTTGAATGGTTTCAACAATAACATGATTGATAAAATAATTAATAAATTTTCGGAGAAGCAACAATCTAAATTAGCAGTCGAACCTAGTAAAACTGAAAAATATATCAAGTTCACATATAATAATCCAAACATTCATGTAATAACAAATTTATTTAAGAGAAAAAATTTCAAAATTGCATTTTCCACCAATGACAACATGAAACATAGTATTTTCAACCATGATACAATAAATCTCTCGGAAAAAGATAAATTTTTTGATTCCGGAATATATAAACTCACATGCTTTGAATGTAAGAATACATACATAGGACAATCTGGCCGCAATTTTAAAGTTAGATATTTGGAACATGTGAATGCTGAAAAACATAGAAGATTCTCAGCAATAGGATCACACATGACTGCCACAGGTCATAAATTTACCAACATAGAACAAGACCTGACCATCATAAAAAAGTTAAAAAAAGGGCAGCTTAATGAACACATATGAAGACCTGTACATTCATCTAGACCAACTTGTAAAGAAAAATGATAACCTTAATGAGGCTGTAGAATATAAGAATCCGTTATATTATCAAATTCTAGTATATTTGAAAATGCTTGAGAAGGATCACGAAAAAAGAATTGGAATTTCTCCACCTACAGATAGCCCTACAACTTGTTCCTCCTCAGTTGAAGCTATAGGTGACAGCAAGGAAGTTCTTGACACACCTATATCCCCCGCTCCTCCACCTCCTCAGGTGCAAGAGCAAGGAAGATCGCATCATCAATATTACACCCAGCGCAAAACTGTGAAAGAATGACAGGAGTTACTGTTCCAAAGGAAAGCAGGCTTAATAAGATTTGACAACTAGGAATTAGTTATATGTTTATCTACATTAATAATAAGAGCCGCACTGTGATATCAGGATTTCTTCGTTTCGATAATTACTTATAAATTGTTTAATTTATAATTTATAAATTGATCTTTTTTCATGAATTATTAAGAAAAGAATATTTATTAGGACAATTTCTCTATGGAATATTGTACAAGTGTTTCCTTGACGACTGCTTTCTATTGTAGAAATAATTTATATATTTTCTCTTGAGTTATTTGTTTGTTTTAATCTTGTCAATCTTATGTTAATTTTAAGGACACTTCCTCTAAAGCATTACTTTGTCAATTTTATATATTTTTCATCTAAACAGTGTTATGTGGCTGAAGATGATAATATACGAAACATGTACCACTTTTGACCATTAAAAATTGCCTTAAGCAATCATTGTATCGACTAGGTGGAAAATAAATTAAATACTTAATTGTGAATCTATTGAAGTGCGATACGGACCATGAAGCTGATTTTATGTAAAAATATTAATGTCGAATCCATAGTTTTCGGGGTTGCTTAGATGAATACTGAAACTCTGGATGCCTTTAAATTGAAGGTTCCACGAACCTACTACACTGGCATAGCAGGGGGAGAGGTGATACTCCCATGTGGCACGTCCCAGGTGGTGGATAGGGGGGCCCTAACCGGCTTGGTGGCGGACTTGGGGGAAATAAAATACCTCTTGCGGACGAAACACACAACTCCCTGTGGGTGGGGGATGCAGATGAAGAATACACCTGCGGTATCCCCTGCCTGTCGTAAGAGGTGACTAAAAGGGGCAACCAAGGGATGATTAAATTGGAACCATGAAACTACTTGTGATTAGTACCACTACGCGGGGAACACCATGGGTCGCCTTTACTTGTGCGTAGTACCACTATGTTAGGTACAAAATAGGTTTGTGATTAGTAGTAACAGAGTGCATTGCTGGCTTTTACAGTACCTGTGATTAGTACCACTTTAGGAGTGACACCATGGTTATGGCTTGCCTATGATTAGTACCCATTATATGAGGAGCACCACGGGATAGTGCGAGTCCCTGTGGTTAGTACACGTATGTGTTGAACACCATAGGTTTGCGTTGCCTGTAAATGGTGCTGCAATGTGTGAAACACCATAGGTCTGTATTATATGTGTGTATTTCATTACCTGTGAGTAGTACTATAATGTGGAATACCACGAGTCTACACTACATTTGATTAGTACCACAACCTGACAAATACCATGGTACTGCTTTCCTAGTGATAAGTACCAGTACGAGGGGCCGATGACCTGGATTTTGGACCCCTTTAGACTACAGGCATCATCGATTCAGTATTATGCTATAGAAGCAGTCCCTTGGTCAGTAATACTATTGTTTTAGGTCAGTTTCTGTGAATGTGAGGCATTGCGGCTTGCATCCACTGATTGTTTTAAATTCATATCCATCCATTCATTTTTCGTCCTCACGTTTTAAATTCTGTTCAGTGGAGGATTTTAGACTTTTAACTTGTCATGACATTTCGTCTCATTTCGTACCATTAGGGGCTGATGACCTAGATGTTAGGCCCCTTTAAACAAGTATCATCATCATCATCAAATTGAAGGCTATCCCCATCGGTTTGGGGGATGAGAAGGTGTGATTAAGAAAATTTCCAAAATGTCAGATTATGGATGGATATATGAGAGTGTATCCCAGAACAGCTCTCAACCAAACTCTCTACAGATATGAATTACTATCTTGAGAAGTTACTGTAGGGGTAAGACACCCCTAGCAGAGAGGGTGATGTAAAATAATTGAAAACAAAACCACTAAGTTATTAGTGTCAGTCCATAGTTTTTGGGGGTAGGTGCTGTTAATATTATTATTATTTGAATTTATTATATTATCTGTAATTGGAGAAGTAATAACTCTGTTGATGATAAATAATTATATCGAATTGTGACACTCCAGATGCCGTGTAAGTCCAAGTTAAGCACCCATCAGCATGGTGATTCTGAAGGGGTGAAAAGGAAAATGTTCAAATTGACTGGGATTAGTGTTGAAGTTGGAATCGTGTACATCATATCTGCAATGCAACTCGTAAAATACATTAGGTTATATAACTTATATTTCTTATTTGTTTGAAAGGATCAACTACTTCCCAGACAATCTGGGCTGCCACAAGGAAATACTTTAATGCAAAACTAAATAATGTCAAACTAAAGTGTCAAATTATACACACAACAATATTTCTAAATCTACAAAAGAGTTCATAAACTATCAATCAATGTCACAATTAAGAAAACTTGAAAACAAATACAGGTCAAACAGGTAATACAAATTCTTAAAGTAAAAGTGTGAAAGAGAAAATGACCAAAATGACAGATTGTTGATGTATGTGTGTACAGTATCTTCCAGAATAGCTCCCAACCAAACTTCATACAAATACAAATTACTATCTCAAAAAGATACTGGAGGGGTAAGACACCCCTAAAAATCCTAGGGAGAATAATAAAAAATGACCAATATTAGTGTCGAATCCATAGTTTTGCGTGGTTGCTAAGATGTGTTTACACACTCTGGATGTCGTTTAAGTACCATATCAGTGCATAGGCAAGGTGAAAAGTGGTGATGAAGAAAATGTCCAAACTGATAGAGATTAGTTTAACCCAAGATCGGTCGAAGGGGGAGCGCAGCGCTAACAAAAGATTTTATCTGGCCACTGCTTGCTTTTCTTTTGCTCTGCCGACGTGTGCTGCTATCTAACTGACTGGTGATATGTCAACAATCGAATAGTGCTGTTAACAGCTGCCAAGTTGTCATCAGAGTGACCTAGACTGCTTATTTGTGAAGTCGTGAGCGCTGCGCTAACACCTCGACTGATGGTGTTCGTTTGAATTCTAAGTAATGTTGTGTCGTGATTATTGAATTAGAAGAATTTGATTATATTTTTTGAGTTCTTTGTTTTCTATTTCAGTGGTGCACGTGAAGTTACATGTAGAATTCATTAGGAACTATGGATCGTTCAGATGCTCAGGTAATCCAGTGGCTGTTGGAAGAATCTGATAATGACACTGAAATAGGCTCATCCCAAGCTTTAGATGATTCAGTTGATTCAGACGCAGAACAGTCAGATAACAGAGACCATGGTAGTGGAACTGAACAATCTGCCGGTGATGAGCAGGAAATAACAGAACCTCGAATGGAGTATATCGGTAAGGTCCAACTGACCGTTTGGCATGCTCATGCAGTACGCCAACAAGTACGTAGGAAGCGCAGACATATAGTTATTCATCCACCGGGAGTCAAAGGAGAAATTGTAAAAAACGCTAGCACTGTTCTTGATGCATGGAAAATATTTTTCCCTGACGAAGTGATTGAAGACATTACAGCGTACACAAACGATTGCCTTCATAAAATTCGAAGTAACTACAGCAGGAAACGTGATTTTATAGATACAAATCCTGATGAAATAAGGGCAGTTCCAAGTCTCTTGTATTTTAGCAGGCGTGCAAAAATTATCACACCATATTGTGGAGGATTCATAGGATAAGGATGGGACTGCTCCAGAATATTTTTGACTTACAATGAGTTACCGAAGATTTCTGTTACTGTTCCGAGGTCTTCGTTTTGATGATGCACGGACAACGTTGACAAGGAAAGCAATTGATAGACTAGCCCCGATCAGAAATGTGTTTGAAGGTTTCGTAGCAAGATGTGTGAACAGCTACAGCATTTCTGAATGCTTGAACCATTTCATGGTAGATGTGCATTTAGACAGTTCATGCCAAGGAAGCCGGCCAAATATGGCATAATAAGGCATTATGACTTACGTTACTTTGGGTTTTGAGGCCAAATGTGATTAAAAAAAATTAAAGTGCTCCGTAAGGTGACAAAGGAATAAAAATACAAACTTCCTCGCAAGATAATTTCCGATTGATATACGTAGGAAAGACGGAAACTTCTTTTTCATTAGCGTGAGCGCGGCGCTAACACCTCGACCGATGACGTGACGTTACTAAGGTCGACCGATGTTGGGTTAATTAACAAGAAACAAAATAATCTTTAACTAAAACTTTAAATTAAACTTATAATAATAACACTTAAAGTACAAAATAGTTCTTAAAATGTCAGTCAAAGTCGCAATAAAGAAATCTACGAAAATTCTCTTCACACATAGTTACTGTAATGGGTAATAAAACACCTAAAAGTAAACAATCAATAAAATGCCCGGGCAGCCCAGGCAATATAGCTGGTAGCTTTATAAATGTAACTTGTAAATTGACATTCACATATCGTCCCTAGAAAGCCAGAGTGTTGTGCCACTTTGTTGAAAAATGAGGTTAAGACATGCACTTGAAAAGATGGTCTGCACATACTGGCAAAGTATCGTAGGCGTGCATGCCTGCAAGCTTCTAAAAAATTGAAAAAAATGACTGCCATCATAACCACTGCCTTCTTTTTCGTTCAACAATTGATGAGTTTCATTGTTTCCATGTCCATGTCGACACTATCCAATTCTCAAATGAAAGGGTCCACCTATTCAACACTTTCTCATATATTGTGTTATATATTAGTAGGAATACATGTTTCGTCTCTTATACAGACTTCTTCAGTTTCTTGAAATACAGGCATAAGATTACAAGGACAATGCTTAGTACTACTACTTTTTTTTTTGATGTGTATAGGTTAAATTTTATTTTGAGCATCAACTTGCAGTCTATGTGTTCACGTACTAAAATTCAATATTGTAAGGATAATCTTAAAATTATGTGGATGTTAGTCTTTAAATTGTATCGTGAGTACCAAGCTTATAGTCTATATGAACATATCCTTAGTTATAATTGTATAAAATATAATCCATTTGAATCGGTCGGAGCTAAAGGGTAATAAGTCGGTTTTTACAACTTTTCAGGAGAAGCAAAAAACATTCCACTGTTTAAACTGTTTTATATATTTGTATCAGAAGATTTCTATGTTATAGATAATGAAAAACTTCACTGAGACAAATGTTGACAGTAAATTGCTATATACAGTTGAGAAATAAACATTAACAATTTTCGGACTTAATGCCTTTTAGCTCTGTATAAATTAAATGACCATTGAAATGGATATTCGGAAACATTATGTAATGTAGATTTAGTCTTGAATGATTATGACAATACAAACACTGTATAATGCACTGTCACTACTTTGATGCCATACTCAACAACTATTTATGCAATTCTGTCGAGTACTCCAGTCTTGGCCATTCCAATAGTTCATCATAGAAGAATCTAGCATCATGGCTAACATATTTCACCACCTTTTTTATGTCGTCAAGTTTGTTTGCATTAATGGGAATTTTATCTTCATAGGCTTTGATGTTTGGCATAATTATCCCTGAAAAAAGTTTTGGTTTCCCTAAGAAGAATGTATGTTTAACGGGGGGGGAGAGTTGATGTAGACTGCTGCTTCAACTACCCCTACTTTTGCAGTTTTATACGTAAATTGTTTAAAGCTTGCTGGTGTGAATTGCTGTTTCTGGTTTCTCTGCAGTTTTTCAGTTTGCACGGATGGTACAGTTTTCTTAAAGAAGAGCATTGCAAGTTATGAATCTAATTCCATATTGACGGTTATCACTTTACAAAAGAAAATATTTATAAAATCCTCCTATCAATACAATTCAAGTCATCTGTTAGATGAAGCAAAGTCTATACATGTTTCAGCCTAATCTCAAGGCCATCTTCAGTAGTAAAACAATGATTACATAATATACAAACAAATTAAAAAACGTAATGATGTGAAGTGACAGTGATCATGATTAGTGAGTTAAAAACACATTGAGGTGCAAAGTCCTCTCGTCTAATAGATCTTGCTGACTGTTAAATAAAACACTATGCTGAGGAGTGTAGTGAGACCGTCAATACTACGAATAAAACGTGTAAACATCTGTAATGAGAAAAAAGGAATATATGAGTGGATGAAGAACAAGTTAAAAATTATGTACGAAAAGAAAACTCATATGACTTACTTGTAACTAAAAGTTGTCGTCTCGAATGGAGATGACCTTGTCGGTCTCAAGTCACATTGACAACTAAGCCTGTGTGTGGCTTACTGTGTATCTGTGTCAATGTGGTTGGGAGGGGTAATGGAGGGGGAGGGGCAGGGAGGGAGGGACGTTGTGATTCGCGGAAGGAGGGTGTTGATGGAAGGGCGGGTCTTGTTCTAGAATGTCGGTAGTGAAACTCTTTTTTATTAATGAACTGTTCGCAGATGAGCAGGACAAAGGTTTCCAATAAAATATTTTTCTTTTCGTTGATTTCATTTAAGTTATAGACGGGATTGTTATATTGGTCGATATCTATATATATATTCTCTAGTATATTAAGTAAGGGACCTTTCTGTTCGTAATGCAGGATCTTTAAATCTTGATCAATTGTTGTGTATTTATGATTTTTCTCTCTACAATGTTCGCTCATGGCTGAGTAGCGATTATACTTTAGGGCATTAAGATGTTCGGAGTATCTTACATTGAAACTGCGGCCTGTTTGCCCAATATACGTTGAAAGACATGATTGGCATTTTAATTTGTATATTCCAGAGTTAGAAAATTTTTTGCTGTTGACAGTATGAGAATTAAAAAACATTTTTGTATTGGTGTGAACGGTCTTGAAAGCTACTTTTAACTTGTGCTTTTTAAAGATGTTTGAAATAGGATATATTATTATTATTATTATTATTATTATTATTATTAAAGGTAAATGTGGTGAACTTCTCTTTATGGGAAGATTGTTTTTCTAAGGTGGTCTTGGGTTTATTTCTAAATTTATTGAGAATTTTATTCACGATAGCTTTACTGAAACCATTACCTTCGGCTATTGCATAAATGGTGTTGATTTCCTTTCTAAAATTCTTACGGGATAAAGGAACATTAAGAGCTCTGAAAATCATACTATTGTAAGCTGTCTTCTTCTGTGTCCCTGGGTGAATAGAAGTTTGATGGATTGTGTTTACTGTGTGAGTGGGCTTCCTGTAAATATTAAAAGAAATGGTTTTATTCTGATTGCGAGTAAATTTAGAAATAAACCCAAGACCACCTTAGAAAAACAATCTTCCCATAAAGAGAAGTTCACCACATTAACCTTTAATAATAATAATAATAATAATAATAATAATAATAATATATATATATCCTATTTCAAACATCTTTAAAAAGCACAAGTTAAAAGTAGCTTTCAAGACCGTTCACACCAATACAAAAATGTTTTTTAATTCTCATACTGTCAACAGCAAAAAATTTTCTAACTCTGGAATATACAAATTAAAATGCCAATCATGTCTTTCAACGTATATTGGGCAAACAGGCCGCAGTTTCAATGTAAGATACTCCGAACATCTTAATGCCCTAAAGTATAATCGCTACTCAGCCATGAGCGAACATTGTAGAGAGAGAAATCATAAATACACAACAATTGATCAAGATTTAAAGATCCTGCATTATGAACAGAAAGGTCCCTTACTTAATATACTAGAGAATATATATATATAGATATCGACCAATATAACAATCACGTCTATAACTTAGATGAAATCAACGAAAAGAAAAATATTTTATTGGAAACCTTTGTCCCGCACATCTGCGAACAGTTCATTAATAAAAAAGAGTTTCACTACCGACATTCTAGAACAAGACCCGCCCTTCCATCAACACCCTCCTTCCGCGGATCACAACGTCCCTCCCTCCCTGCCCCTCCCCCTCCATTACCCTTCCCAACCACATTGACACAGATACACAGTAAGCCACACACAGGCTTAGTTGTCAATGTGACTTGAGACCGACAAGGTCATCTCCATTCGAGACGACAACTTTTAGTTACAAGTAAGTCATATGAGTTTTCTTTTCATACATCATTTTTAACTTGTTCTTCATCCACTCATATATTCCTTTTTTCTCATTACAGATGTTTACACGTTTTATTCGTAGTATTGACGGTCTCACTACACTCCTCAGCATAGTGTTTTATTTAACAGTCAGCAAGATCTATTAGACGAGAGGACTTTGCACCTCAATGTGTTTTTAACTCACTAATCATGATCACTGTCACTTCACATCATTACGTTTTTTAATTTGTTTGTATATTATGTAATCATTGTTTTACTACTGAAGATGGCCTTGAGATTAGGCTGAAACATGTATAGACTTTGCTTCATCTAACAGATGACTTGAATTGTATTGATAGGAGGATTTTATAAATATTTTCTTTTGTAAAGTAAAGAAGAGCAGCCGCTAATTATCGAAGTTGACTATTTCTCCTGTTTTCACCATATGAACTTCAATGTTTTTCTTGCTATTTGCTAATATCTCTACGTATTCCGTTGGAGTGTAAATACGATCACTTTTTTAAAATCTTCTTTTTGAATACTCCAAAATTCCTGTAGCACGGCAAAAACGAATGCCCGCGCTCAGGGAATTTATGGACAATGGATTAGAATCTCCCATTGGCTGTCAAGGCCATGCACATTCTGATCGTGTTGTTCTTGTTCTGACCTGAACACCCATCAGAGAATAAGTTGACATGTTCAATATGTTTGGGCACATAATTTTCAAAGTGATGCGACAGGAATGAACAAACTTTGTTTGCACCCTTTTTCCCTTCTTCATGATACAGGTAAATTACAGATTTGTCCGTCTTAATATCATGCACATTGAAAGTATTCACCCAGAGTTGCAGCAAATAGAATATATCTTGCACAGGAATGTTAGGGAGTGGAAGATTCTGCATGAAATCGAAAGCCAAAGCACATGTCCCATCGTTCACATTACATAAGGTCTTTATGCTATGTAGGGAACTGTAAAATTTCTGACTCCGGCGAAGATGTACTTCCAACTCTGCTTTGGCTGCTAATTTAACATTGTCATTTAAGTGAGGACTCTATTTTAGGATTAAGCTCTTCACATAAAGAACATGTGTCTATTTACGGTCTTCCGAAACTATAAATTTATCACAGAAGTACTGCCTGTAAAAATCATATTTGACTTTAGTTTCTGGGTGTGTAGTGCAGTACATTTCATGCATTTGTTTAACATCCAATCTGTCATTTAAGTATTGCGTTTCTTTCCCACCATAATGTGAAGATTTCACCGGGTATGATCTGATGTGCTTATCAATGCTCTGAGTCACATTTGCAGGAATCTTCTTCACAGCTTGTGTTCTGCCCCTCTTGTCTATCGGTTGTTCACCCCTAAGCAGACTTCGTGTCAAATTACACACTCGTTGTGTCCCTATAGCGTGTAAGCTACAGAAAGCTTGACGACAGACCATTGTCCTAAACGCCCCATCCATAACAAAATATTGAAAACTTGCAATGCGTCTGTTTTCTTGTAAGCTATCTTTTACCCTAGGTCTGCGCTGTTTAACTTGCACCGCTTTGATGAGACCCTGTAAGTATACATCTTGCGTGCTTTTGTCTGGCATATTGTGAAAGGTCGTGAAAACACTATTCTTCATATCATCACCTATAGTTTGGAAACATTTCTTCTGACATTTGGAAACAAGATTCGTAAAAATACTAACCATGCTGAAATGGTGCACTGTATTCATTACCGGAAATGTGCCTTAGTGACAAACTATAGCTTGATAAACTAACCAAACTACTTACCTGCAGTCGTCTCCTATTGTCTTTTCATTCACAACATTTCCACTATGATTTGTGTATTTTAAACCTTTCACTATAGCACGTTTGATTATATTCTTTTTATGGGAAGCGTCGTTCCTTTTCAGTTTTGGCGACATGGCAAACCTATCTTCCACGTTTTATCAATGTAAACAATGACAATATTATAGCGCGAAATTGCCGAGGAGTTGCAGAGAAAGAAATTAAGGTTGTGCATGTCGGTGGTGTCAACATTAGATTCAAGATACGGCGCTATAAGGAATCAACTCAAAGAGTTAGTTCTTTTTTCCACTGTATAACAATTCATGGTATATGATTCAGGCAAGAGGGAGAAGTCTGACTTGATTCCTTCTTTCACCGTTCGACGCGCATCACATTGGTTATATGTTTCGCTTAGAAAAATAAGAGACATATTGTAATGGTTGTAGAGTCCGCCATGCTAACTCGCTACGTGCCGGGGGCGTCTCCCATCGCCCCACCCCCCTTACGCTTGAGCGTGCCAATCCGCGAGCAACACTCAAGCGCTGGGCCGGCCCTTCTCACTTCTATCAGTGGTCGTGCCGCAGAAGACTACGGAAACAACTGGAAGATTAATCTGGAGTCTTCTGTTTCGCGAGGTTCCTCGATCCATCAAACATCCGGACGATTCTAGAAGAACCAGCGCAGGTATATAAGAGAGGAACGACCTGCCTGGAGTCAGTGAGAATTGGAGAGTGAGAGTGAGTTAGTGAGTGAGTGAGTGGGAGCGAGATTGAGTTCGCTGGAGCGCAGTCAGTGATGGCCTGGGAGTGTGCAGCCTGATGAAGTATCTGCCTGTGGAGCCGAGGACTCGTTCCTGTTTTCCTGATGTTGTGTGTGTGTGTCCCTTGAGGCTGGCTGCTGGAGGAGAACCTGGAGTGTTCTGGAGCGGCGAAGAAGGGAACACTAGGAGACGACGTGTGAAGACCGCGGAGTTCAACGGGTTGAGTGAACAGCGGATAATATCCTGACCTGCGAGGCTGACGTGTAGGCTGTGAACCGTGACAGCGCTAACGAGTTTGACTGAGTGGCTGAGAGAGTGTACTGTAAATAATCGATGACTGTGTGTGTGTGTGTCATTGTAGATGGATCATAAGAGAAACTAAGAGAGAGAGCGCGAACCGTCTGTAAGTGTGTGACCGCGTACGTGTGTAAGTTGTAAGCTCGGCTATCGTCTGTGTGTGTGTAAATCTGTAATTGTAGTGCTTAGTTAATAAATCTTAGAAATAGGTTGCTACCAGGTGCTGTACTCATTTATTTATCTACCCCGCCAACCCGTTACAATATTGTGGCTTATTACCCTTTAGCTCCGACCGATTCACTTGTATATCGTTTAAATTATTTTTATAGCAGTTTGAGTTTAGGGATTGACTATGGTGTTCAAAATGTTCTTTCTTCTTCTTCTTTTATGGCCACGTAGGATCACTTTAGTCAGTCCGTCGTTCAGGTCTCTTTGAAGGGATTGTTGGCGCTTTGCGGTCCTCCCAGTACTTCTTCAGACACTCCGATCTTCGTGCCCTTTCTTCAGTTGAAAATGTGCGTGTTGTTGGTTTGTTTTGTGTAAGGGTAAAGCGGAGGTTTGTATTCTTTAATTAAAGTGAGGAAAATGTTGGAGTTTGAAATATGTTATTCATGTTTTTCTATGGTTTTTATGTTTTTTCTTACAAGCAAAATATCGTAAGAGGACAGTAAAAATATCGTGACAGGTCCAGTTATCTTACACATCTTATGCATTTATCGTATGCACCACTTCAAAAATGGCAGCTGAATTGTATATCACAAGCGACATCCCGCCTTATGGGATATGTGAGAAGGTCAAGTATTTAGGTGAAGATGAACTTGATGAATACAAGTCAGAATACAAAATTCACTTAGAGCTTAAAGAGGATTGCAAAACAAACTCCATAAATGATAAAAATAAAACAAGACAATTTCTTGTGAGCTGCTTTTGACTTAAGAAATGTGCTCGCCCTGCAGTGAAAGCATGCTTTTATATATATATATCTCTCTCTCCCTCCCTCTCGCAGTTGCTGTTTATAATTTTACTATGTATGAAAGTATCGCTCTGGATGGATTCGACTATACATGAGATGAAACACAGAGCATAGAGGAGCAAATGAAATTTGTACAGCCATGTTTAAGTATTTGACCTCAATGGATAGTCGCATTCCAAGTAGAAGCAGTACTTTTCTCTGCTGTATTAGCCATCCGGGTCAAAATAAGAACAAGCAGATGTTAGGTAGCCATGATTAATAAATTTCTTGAAGGATGTCAAAACATACAACACACCGGGCAAGTTGGCCGTGCGTGTAGAGGCGTGCGGCTGTGAGCTTGCATCCGGGAGATAGTAGGTTCGAATCCCACTATCGGCAGCCCTGAAAATGGTTTTCCGTGGTTTCCCATTTTCACACCAGGCAAATGCTGGGGCTGTACCTTAATTAAGGCCACGGCCGCTTCCTTCCAACTCCTAGGCCTTTCCTATCCCATCGTCGCCATAAGACCTATCTGTGTCGGTGCGACGTAAAGCCCCTAGCAAAAAAAAAAAAAAAAAAAAAAAACATGCAACAAATGAAACCGACATTTCTGTTGTCAGGTCACACATACATGCTTACAGATTCGATCCATTCAACAGTTGGTACATTCATACAAAAGAGAACCATCTGGGCTCCTTCACAATGGCGAATCGTTTTCAGTCGGACAAGAATCCCACCTAGATATTAGAATGTTATTATTCTTCACCACACTCATTTCGAGGACAGGAAAATTGGCTGCTCGATCATCTCTCCCACTACAGTTGTTGGAGTAGTATTCAAAATATCAGATGAAAATCAGTAATTCAAAAGAATTCCAATGAAAGAGTCATTAGTTTGGATTATAAAGGGCTCAAGTCGACCTTCATCAGCATTACAAGTTATAAATCTCATTGTAAAACCGTATTGGATTTCATAATAAGTTGTTATAGTAATAAAACCACCTTTCCAATACACAATAGTCCTTTATATTTAGGATAAAACCATTTAAGGCAATGCATCTGTGAAAATCCTAAAATCTACGGTTTTCATCCTATCACCTTAGAATTGTGATAATTTAATGTCGGTATCAGCATGATACAACATACAAAGTTTGAAGTTTCTATCAATAACAGTTTTTGAGATATTCATAAATTTATCAATATTTTTAACAATTTTCGATGTATTTATAAAATGCTCCTCGTGCCAAACGGCTAAACAGATCTCGCTTAAAATTTAATCTTTGTTTTAAAAGACCAATATAAAAGAAATGATGTGTGGGTTTTGACAAATTTTAATTACACTGAAAGGAAAAAATTATTTCACATAGGCTTAACTTTTAAAATATATTTCATGATGATCATGATGGGAAAAAACTAGATTGCCACTGAACTATTGCATGTATTTTAAAATTTGCACATCAGCTTGTTATTATGTTGTATCTGAAACTATCCTAAAAGTTTTAAGTAGATTGATTGAAAACAGTGGCATGAGGAGCAATATGAATCTTGAAAAGCGCTGGAAAATAAATTCTGAGAAAAAGGAGATCGGAATTTTAGAGATGAACACTAGTCCAGTATCTGAATCTAGTTGATTTAAAACTCTCTAGCACCATATTTTGGACCCTCTGCTGCCTTCTTCCTTGCCTCACTAGCAGTTTTGAGAGTTTTAGTTTCCTTTAGGCTCTTTTGAACCCTTGTCGCCCAGACACTCCACTGTGGTCAATTCTACGCTTCTTCCTCATTACACAAATTTTCTGTCCTGAGTTGCTAACTTTAACACCCCTAACACTATCTTTTAGTTTCTCACTTGCTTCACAACCCATGTTGAATTCAGCAATTGCTGATGTTACAGCAATCTTCAGTTCTTTATTTGACATAAACACTTCCTTCGGACACTTAGCCCAAATTATACTATGAATTCCCCGGGCACAATATTTGGTGTGGGATTTTTAACTTCCCCTACTTGATCTTGTAAACTAGTACTTACATTCTTATTCCTGTTAAAAATGGCATTTTTCACTGTATCCAACACTTTACTGGGACGTTTCTTCCGGCGATAAGTCTCAATTCTTCTTTCCATTATGTACACTGATAATTACACAACCTCACAAATCCCAACCTCAAAAACTAATCTGCTTGCACTAAGTAGATCCTGTTATTGTTTATGGATCATTTATAACACACTTATTACAAATATAACATTTAAGATATTACAGAAAAGCAGAGTAGGCCTAAAACACAAATGATAGACGTGAGATCACAACTCTTTGTTTACATTCAACACATGGACAAGCTCCATCACTGAAATAAGTGCCAATTCCACTCGATATATCGATAGTCTGTCAGAATAGGCAACATAAAGACCCACAGGAACAAAATTTCTTACATTCAACCCGTGCGCTCAATTCAAAATCTTAGAAAAACAAAACGAAAGAAATTCATGAGAATAGTGTTGATGGGCGGCAACGCCCACTTGCGCCGGGTCACTTAAATAGCCGCTAAGGGCTTTAAATGGCTGATATTTAAATAAAAGAAAGTTCAAAAAGAAAGTACAAGGTATAAACATTATAAGAACGTAAAAAACTAAAAATGGATTTTTTTCACAATTTTCACCAAATTTCACCGATACATTGCCTTAATTACAAGTAGGACATGTTTCGCTCAATCTTAGTGAGCATCATCAGCTATAGATAACATAATCCATGGTGGTTCAGGGCCCTGATCCTGGTATATATATATATATATATAAAACGAAAAAACGTCTAATATACATTGATAAAATACGAATTTTAACAATTTAAAAATAATCAATAAGATTATATTATGTCTATTAAAACAAATATTGATCATTAAAATTGCTTAAACTGTAAGTGGAATGAATGACATGAAATGTTACTATAGTATGTAGTGATTAAATGTTCGTATAAATCAGTGACCGTAATAATCTTCGCTCAATTGCATTAGACTGTTTATGATTAAAAACGGTTATTCACATATGGGTGAGCACTTGTAATGAACTATGATGTTGTTTTTTAAAATAAACATGATGAGGAATGCTAAAATCACATATGCAATTGAGCAAAGATTATTATGGTCATTGATTTATATGAACATTTAATCACTACATACTATAGTAACATTTCACGTCATTCATTCCACTTGCATTTTAAGCAATTTTAATGATCAATATTTGTTTTAATAGACATAATATAATCTTATTGATTATTTTTAAATTGTTAAAATTCGTATTTTATCAATGTATATTAGACGTTTTTTCATTATATATATATATATATATATATATACCAGGATCAGGGCCTTGACCCACCATGGATTATGTTATCTATAGCTGATGATGCTCACTAAGATTGAGCGAAACATGTCCTACTTGTAATTAAATGGTTTTATCCTAAATATAAAGGACTATTGTGTATTGGAAAGGTGGTTTTATTAATATAACAACTTCTTCATCAGCATTGGAACCTGCGAACCAAACTTTTATCTACAACTGTTGTACAGATCAAGAATATACCCTGAATATCTTCCTGTATCAGAACAGAAGTTTTGAGATTTGGAAAGATTGTGCCCCAGGATCGCCATACGGAGTGTACCATAGCAAATGCATGATGATCCCCAGAGAATCCAGAGACAAGTGAAGATAAATAAGGAAATAAACTTCATTCAAGAAAGTCCTATAAAGGCAAGGTGCATTTTTCAGTGTTCATCACTTTGAATGTCCACTTGAATTAGGTGTTGGTATTTTTCTCTGTAATCAGTAGAGTTAGGAATTTTAGGTGCAAAATTTGGCTCAAAAAGGTGCAAAATTAAAATTTAAATATTCATTACAAACTGTACTAAGGCCAATAACATTACATATTGGGACACAAATTCACACATTTATTAAAAAGGCTGCCTAAAAACGTCCCAAAACACAATGTTATTAAAAGTCGTTCATTGGAAACTGCTCACTGAGTAATTACTTGTATGACTAAAAGGAATGTTTCACATCAGCAGACATATCATAATCATCATCATCATCATCAATGTCCCACTTCAGTCACCCGGGTGAGGTTAACAAGCCTCCTTCACATCCTTTCTGTCCTTCCACTTTTCCTACTCCATTACTTCCGCCACATCCAATCCACCTTCTAATGTCCTTCCAAATCTGATCCATCCACATTCTTCTCGGTCTTTCAATTGGTCTCTTTCCCTTAACTTCTCTTTCCAATTCCCTTCTTGCTACCCGTTCCTTTCCCATTCTTTTTACATGTCCGAACCATCTCGGTCTTGCTTTCTGTATGTTCTCTACTAATGGTCCTATATTTAGCTATTCTCTGATTTTTAATATTTTGAATTCTATCTCTTCTTGTCTTTTTAACCGATGTTCTTAAAAATTTCATTTCTACTGCTTGGATCTTAATATCTTGTCTCTTATTAGTTACCAGCATTTCTAGTCCGTGTGTTACAATATTGGTATGAAATACTATATATATAATAATTTCGTTCTCTTGGGTACCTTGTCATCCCTTAAAAGCTCTCTGACGTGATGATAAAATGTTGTACCTTTACTTAGTCCGTTATTAATTTCAGGGTTGATTTCATTATTTCCATTAATAATGCTACCGAGATATGTAAACTCTTCTACATTCTCTAACCGTTCTCCATCTATGTTCACTTGGCTTCTCTTTTTCTCTTTTCCACAGTGCATGACTACAGTTTTCTTTTTTACTAATTACCATTCCAAACTCCTTCAGATTTTCATTCCAAATGTCCAGTCTCCTTTGTACTTCCTTTTCTCCCTTTCCCCAAATCACCACATCATCGGCAAATACCAAAACATTCACTTCATCACTACAGATGCTCTGTTTTACACGGTTTATGATTTCATCCATCAATATAATAAAAACAATAATGGCGGCAGTGCACTTCCTTGCTTGAGACCTTTTTTGGTTTAAAATGTTTCAGTCACCACTCCCCTCTTGTACACTGCTTGTACTCTCATGATGCAATACCTTTATCTTGTTAATTAATGATTTTGGTACATTCCTTTTCAATAGGCATATCCATACATATTTTCTCTTAACTATACCATAAGCTTTTTCCAAATCCAAAAATACGAATATGATTTCCTTGTTTGTTTCCAGATGTTTTTCCATTATTGTTCGCACTGTAAATATCAAGTCTACTGTTGATCTATTTGGTCTAAAGCCATATTGTTCTTCCTATAACTGTTTCTATTATATCCCTCAGTCTTTTGTCTATGACTTTCTCCATTATTTTTAGCCCATGTGATAATAGGGTTATACCTCTATAATTTTCACGTTTCTTCTGTTTTTGAACAGTGGTACAATGCTTCCTTGTTGCCATTCTTCAGGTATCCTTTCATCCTTCCATATGGCATTGAGGACTCTGTATAGCCACTGTAGTCCAATGCTTCCTGCTGCGTTCATCACATCAGCATTGAATTTGTCTTTTCCACTTGCTTTACTTTTGGTCATTGCTTTCACTGCCCTTTCAAATTCCAACCAGGTATTCGGGTTCTCTTCTTTTTCTCCGTCTATTTCCATTTTCTTACCTCCTCCTTCCTCCGAGCGGTCATCCTCATTATAGAGTTTTTCAAAATACTTTGCCATCGCCTTCTGAAGAGCCTTTTCGTCATGTACTATGGATCCATCTTCTCTCTCTAATGCCTTGATTTATTCTTTTCAGTTTTATTACTCTGTATAATAGTTACCGATTTCACCGGGCGAGTTAACTGTGCAGTTAGGGGCACGGGCACGCAGGTGTGAGCTTCCATCTGGGAGACAGTGGGTTCGAATCCCACTGTCGGCAGCCCTGAGGATGGTTTTCCGTGGTTTCCCATTTTTACATCAGGCAAATGCTGGGGCTGTACATTAACGCCACGGCCACTTCCTTCCCACTCCTAGCCCTTTCCTATCCCATCGTCGCCATAAGACGTGTTGCTGCAACGTAAAGCTACTAGCAAGTAGTAGTTTCTGATTTCCTAGACTATCTTGCTCAATTTTTCTGGTAAACTCTCCCCAGAATTTCTCCTTTACTTCCTTGATACTCCTCTTTACTTGTACCTTCAATCTTTTGTATTCCACATGTAACCTTTCTATCTTATTCTCAACCCTGTGATATGTTTTTTGTTTTTCCTTATCCATTTCTTTCTTCACCTTGTTCCTTTATTTGTCTTTCCACCACCGTGTCTCCTTTCCCTTAACCTTTGCTTTTGTTTTCCCGCATACCTCAATTGCTGCTTCCACAAATGTCTGTCTTAAATTGTTCCACTCTTCTTCTCCACTTTGTATTTCCGTGTTAGGCAACTTCCTTTTTATACAATCTGGGAGTGCCATTCCTTTATCCTTCTCCTCCAGTTCCCAAATCCTGATCTTTGGTTTCTTCTTCAATACAATTTTAGGGATTTTTACTTGTTTTAATTCCACAATCAATAATCTGTGATCACCTTCCATACTTTAACTGGGGGTCATCTTCGTATTCATGACGTACCTTCCACATTCTCGGTCTGTTATTATAAAATCTACGAGTGCTTCATACTGTCCATCCCTACTATATCGGCTGATCTTATGGCTATTCCTCTTCATAAACCATGTGTTCTTTATTATCAGGTTATTTCTGATACAAAAGTCCAACAGTTTCTCTCCATCTTCATTTCTATCGCCATACCCATGTGGGTCCAGAACATTCTCATATCCCATTCTATCAGTTCCTACATGAGCATTCAGATCTCCCATTATTATTATCCCATCTGCAACAATGTGTTTCCAGTTCATTGAGGAACTCTTCTTTTTCTTCCATACTACATCCTGTCTGTCGAGCATACACCTGTATCATACTTGCCAACTTTACCGAATTAGGCGTGAGACTCCCGATTTTCGACAGTATTTCCCACCTCCCGATTATTCTATTATTTCTCCCGATTTTAGCTTGTTTTTTTTGGTGAACTTCAAACATTTTTTTTCAAATCCCGCCATTTCAGCATTGTTAAAAGTCATTAATCTCATATTTGGTCCGTATTGACGAACAGTAATCACATATAATCTTAAAAATATTTGTTTAATGGCAGCCTAGTCAATACTTACAATTACCACTATTGTGGTTAAATGATCATAAATAATTGAAAAATCGTGAACATGTTTCGCCCTTCTTTACGGGCATCATCAGCACTATGAACAACTTTAAAAATAATAGTTACATTTAAGACTGTTTTACAATAATCAGTCATATAAGACTGGAATAAAATGTGACATTAAAAGTTGCTTTTGATACCATTATTAAAAAGTTATAAGTGAATCTTATAAACAACAAGTTAAAACAATTGTAGGTCAATCTCATAATCTAGTCTAAAAAATATATATGTTAATGTTGGTAGGAAGATTGTCAATTGGCATTCGTCTGGAATTGAAATGGATCCATTTTCTTTAACATTTGGTGGAGGTCCATATTAAGCTGTATTCATTAGCAAGTAGAAATTTGAAGAACAAAATATATACAAAACAAGGGCTCTAATTAATCATATAGTAAAAGATTAGGTCAGGGATGATCATGGTAATTCTTCTTGAGTTAAATTGGTTATGTAACCAGTCGAATAAGAAACGTTGAATTAAAAATACACGTCGTAAATTCACGACGATGCACTGGATTGAAGATATTTATCAATATAATTGTAGGATCCCCTCTGTTGTGTAAATTTTCAATGATTAGAATGTTGGATAAATCGAATGCCGTAGAGTGTCTAACTTGTTCTGTTCAATTTTTTAGACTAGATTATGAGATTGACCTACAATTGTTTTAACTTGTTGTTTATAAGATTCACTTATAACTTTTTAATAATGGTATCAAAAGCAACTTTTAATGTCACATTTTATTCCAGTCTTATATGATTGATTATTGTAAAACAGTCTTAAATGTAACTATTATTTTTAAAGTTGTTCATAGTGCTGATGATGCCCGTAAAGAAGGGCGAAACATGTTCACGATTTTTCAATTATGATCATTTAACCACAATAGTGGTAATTGTAAGTATTGACTAGGTTGACATTAAACAAATATTTTTAAGATTACATGTGATTTCAGCATTGTACGCAAGTGACCGAAAGTCCTTCGCTCTTTGCCGCTTTCAAATTAAATATGGACGTTTATTAAGACAAGAATGTGTGATGTTTATTCAAACCTGTATATCACGACGCGTATTTCGATCGTCAATCTCTCGTTCTCGCGTGCTATGTTCGTGTTCGTTCACATCAGTCTAGTCAGTTGTTGAGACTAGTCGCTAGGTTTGGAGTTTTTTAATAAATTAGTCACAGAATTTCAAAGATAGCGACTAGTGACTTTTCTAGAGATTTTAGGACCCATTCGGAGACAATTCTGGCGAACTTGAATTTATCGCTTGAAAAAAATAGTATTGCGATTCGCATAATCGCGCGGGCGGGTGATGCAATTTATTCTATGCACTTGCTAAGTAATAGCATCTACAGTAAATGCACGACTGATTCACACATGTGGAGCATCAGTTCATACTATTTTCGGAACTTATCAGAGGCAGATCATCTCACTTGCATACTTCCTGTGAGGGACTAGCCTCGTATAGCTACAGTCATGTTTTAGTACTCCTGTATTGCACACAATATGTAGAATAAGCTGTTTTGACCAATTGCATCTCCCGATTTTCATATCCAAATCTCCCGATTTTTGGTTTTGTAAAGTTGGCAGGTATGACCTGTATTATCTTCAGCAGTCCCTTGTTTACATGTATGTGCGTTATTAGAAGTCTTTCATTTACATACTCAACTTCAGCTATTGGTTCCACATTCTGATTCACTACAAATCCCACTCCATTTTTCTCTTTACTATTATCCATCCAGTACAAGGTGTACCCCTTTCTTAATTTCTTCATTTCTTTCCCTTTCCATTTTACTTCACTTAATCTCAGAAATTAAACCTACCCTTAAATGCTGAAAGATCGAGGGTGCAAAGTGTATGTCACGCCGGAAACTTTAATACCTATCTCTTCAGTAATCACCCTTAATTCCCAATCGCACCCTCAGTACTTACACCTGCCTCATTCAGCCATTCTTTTATCCCTTTAAAGAAACTGGAATTAATACGGAAATATCAACAGAAAAACTATATTCTATGACACTATTGCATGCATGAAACTGGTAAAATAACTACACTACAAGTAAGTTACAGAATGCAGGAATCAGCTGATTATTATTTTGGTTTTCTTGACTACACTATACCCTTAGTTGTCAACTGTAACCAACACTCGATAACATTATGACGACTGTTAACTATTTGCCAGTGATATTCTGTGTATTCTGGTGAATTTCTTTAAACACATTTTACAAGGGTATCATGTTATTTAATTAAAACAGTTATCTTTTTGATAGGTGGAACCGGTAAATTGTTATTGAAAATAGTGTGTATTGCCTGTACGAATGTAAAAGCTGTGGAAGTTGCAAGTCCTTATTATATCCTGTAAGTATTCTATCAACAAACCTACCGATATTTAACCCTCAGTCGGTATTGTGGGGACTTTAGAACATAAACGGTGTTGTGGGGTCATAAAAGATACTATATACAACCTGTGATGATGAATTTCGGTGAATGAAGTCAGAACGGTCGATCTGGTAACACTGGCGACACGCAGCGCTGCACCTGTGTAGCAGCATGTTTTGACCACCTGCTTCCAACGGTGTTCGGTTGAGCATTGTGTCTGTGCCATGTAAGACCTGTTTGACACAGTGCGTGTTTAGTGTGTTGGTTCTGAACTGCGAACAGGAACATGAACGACTAAAAGATCAATGTACAATTTTGTTTTAAGCTTGGCAAGACACCGAACGAAACGCATGCGATGCTGGTACATATTTATGAAGATCAAGCACTGTCCTTTTAGTGTGTGTACGAGTGGTTTGCCTGTTTTCGAGGAGGCTGGAAAAGTGTTTCTGATAACCCCCGTAGCAGAAGACCGGCGACCGCCGTCAGTGACAAAAACATTGAGAAGATGAGGACATTAGTCAGGAACGATCAGCGATTAACTGTGTGCATGATGGCAGATTAACTGTGAAACCGTGCGACAAATCGTTACCCAGATGTTAGGGAAGAGGAAAATGTGTTCTCGTCTTGTGCGACATCATGTGACTGTCGATCAGAAGCAGGCACATTTAGAGGCTTCACAGGATTTTGTCGAAACGGCGGATGCGACACCAAATTTCTTGAACTGTATCATCACCGAGGATGAAACCTGGTGTCTCAGGTACAAGCCTGAAACTAAATGGCAAAGCATGGAATGGTGTTCTCCAGGATCCCCTCGTTGGAAAAGGTCAGAGCCGAAAAGTTACATATCAAAACGATGCTCATCACCTTTTTCGATAGTCAAGTCATTATCCACAAGGAATTTCTACCTGAGGGAACGACATTGAATGCTGCACAGTACATTGAAATTTTGACCAGTTTCATGAAACATCTACGCAGGGTATGACCCCAGTATGCACAATAAGGTTCATGGTTTTTTGTCCATGACAACGCTCGCCCACACACAGCCAATATCGTCAGACAGTTCATGGCAAAAAAGGGGGTGGTGCAACTTGAACATCCCCCATACTCAATCCTCCAGACTTCTTCCTATTTTCACGACTCCAACTCGCTTTGAAAAGGAGATTTGACAATATTGAAAGGTGATGAGGCTTTTGAACACCATCCCTAAGGAAGCCTTCTTGCAAAGTTTCCAGGACGTGCATCTGCCCATTTCAGCAGTGCATAGTTATGGGAGGGGACTATTTCGAAGGACAGTAAGGTCACTGTCATGCATTGTTCATCTATGTTGATAGTGCAGGACTATTCACCAAACTTTGTCACAGGTTGTAAATAAAAACACGAATACCTACTATTTCACATTTTGAGGGAAATTAAATGCATATTCTTTTAATTTGAACTTTTTAGAGAGTTAAGTACTGATAACGAAATATTGTTAATGTTTGTGAAATTGGATTATGCACTATTGATTTTATGTTGCTGAAATTTTGAAGAAAATCACACTTCAATGAACTACACTTAAATGAAACCAAATTTAAGCCTTCCCTTACTCTGAAACATATTGAAAATTATAAAAATACCATAGCCTATTAACAATTTGGAAGCATCAGATTTCATTGGCAGTTGAGTTTCAAGCTTTTCTCAGATGAATTCTTGGGTGAAAATTTATGGGTGTTGATCTTTTGTCTGTATGTATTCCTTGTGGTTGCCATTGGATCAACGTCGACTTCTGCGAGGTCCTTTTGTGTATCCGTTAGCCAGCCAACTTTGGTTTGTCGGTTTCCATTGATAATAAGAAATATTTTCTTAGTAAGTCGTGAGTCATCCATTCATGCTAAATGTCCATAAAATTTCATACGCCGTTTGCATGCGACTGAAGTGAATCGCTTAGTTAATGCATAGAATTCTTCCGAGCTTTCGCATCCGTATACGCTCTTGAAACTTGGGCCAGAATATCTTCCTCAGTATCCGTCGTACAGTTTTCTCAATGTTCTTGTTGTTAATGGTGAGTGGTGATGTCACAGTTGCGTAGAGTGCCTCAGGGAGGACAGCAGTGTGGTAGTGTCGGGGTTTGGCTTTTGTGGATGTTGATTTCTTATTGTAGAAGTTCCAGGTGATTAGGTATGCTTTACGTAGTTTTTCTGCGTGCATTTTGTTGGCTGCTTTTTCATTGCCTGAATTACCAATAATTTCACCTAAGTACTGGAATTGTTTGACTTGTAAAATGTTGCCATATTTGGTTGCTAGTGATGTTAGGTGTGTACACTTGGAGTCCATGTATTGCGTTTTTTCACAGGAGATGTGGAGACCAGTTTTGATTGCAATCTCGTGAAGCTTCTCGATGGCGTGCCTGGCTTATTTGGGAGTCCAGGTAATTATTGCTGGATCGTCAGCAAAGGCAAGGCATTTAATGTTGATCCGTTACTTTTTGTTCTCGTGTTTATTCCAGGTACTTCTTTCTCGCATGTTTTAATGACCTTATCCAGTACTAGGTTGAACAGAAGTGGGGACAGTCCATCACCTTGTCTAACGCCTGTTTTTATTTCAAAGGGTGCAGAGATTTCACCCATGAACTTCACCTTAGAGGTTGTATCTGTTGAAGTTGGTTGGATTACCGTGATTGTTTTGTTATCAACACCGTATTCTCGAAGGACATTGAACAGGGTACCACGGTCTATTGAGTCGTATGCTTTTTTTTAAATCTATGAAAGTGACCACTGTACGGTTTGACTGGCGGTGTTGGAGTATAATCTTAAGGTTCAGATCTGTTTCATGCATGATCGATGTGGATGGAAGCCCGCCTAGTATTTGCTGATCTTATCTTCTGTCTGTTGTTCCAATCTGGTAAGCAGAGCATGCGAAAGAATTTTGTTTGCTATTGGCAGAAGTGAAATACCTCCGTAGTTGTTTGGATCCATCTTGTCACCTTTCTTATGCAGTGGATGGATCAGGGCAGTTTTCCAATCTACAAGTATGACTCCACTTTCCCATATGTTCGCATTGATGACTTGTAATTGGTCAGTTATTTGATTTCCCCCTGTCTTCAGCATCTTGGCAATTGCACCATCTTCTCCTGGTGCTTTATTGTTTTTGATATGTAATATGATGCTCCTTAGCTCCTCATGAGTTGGTGGAAGTGAATCTGGTTTTAGAGTGGGTGTGTGGAATTGGAGTTTCTCAGTAGGTGGTTCGCAGTTGTGTAACTTTTTGAAGTGTTGTTTCAGGGTGTTGGTCTCGAGAGTTCCGCCAGGATGCCGAAAACAAAGAGTGGGTGGGTTGTAGCTGGTCAGCTCTTTGCGAAAGGTTTTGTAGAAATTTATTGTGTTATTCTGTTTGAAGTCATTATTCATCTCCTCTTATCTTTTGTTATGGTATGCATTTTTAATTCGTCCTGAGTCTTTTGGGCATTTGCTTCTGAGTTTCTGAAAAGATCTGCCAATTCTCTGGTGTTTGATGACTGTGCCAATTCTTCCAGGCTCGCATACGTGTTTCCAGTGCTCTGTCACAATTCGAAGTCCACCATCTATGTTTCCGTTTACGGGGTGTTTGGCCAAGTTTCCTAGATGATTCTTGGATAGTCTCATGAAGAGCATTCCATGTTTTTATATTTGCCCACAATGACCGTGCAAACTCATGTGCATGTTCTTGCAGATAATCTGGGTCAGTGTGTGGGATTGTAGGTTTTTGGTATTTCCTTCGATTGGGTCTGAAACGGACACTCACACTCCACCTGCCTTTTTACATTCTCAGAAAGATCGTCTTTGTGGTTTTCCCTACCGAAATCAGCATAGGTCATTACAATGACGTCAGAAGGAATGTCACGATTAAAAGTAATGCTATCATATGAAATACTCGATCAAATGAAAAACCACACATTTTCTCACTTTTAATGAATAGTAATATGCTGCTGATCTAACAGTCCAAAGTTCCAGAGTTGAATGACCAAGCAGCAGACAGCCGTGATCCGTAAACACTCTTCGTCTTTTTACGGGGGCGGGAGGGTCAAATAGTGGCGAGTCCCAGGGCAAAAACTATGCCCTTTTAAAACTCCCTCTTCACTGCTAATTTGAAATAAAATAAATGTAGAATTTAATAAAAGTGAAGAGGAAGAAGCTTTTCTTAAGAAACGGCTCTTTTCAGGGTTGAATTTTGAGTTATTTAGTGAATTGAGGTACTATAATTTGGAATAGGCCTAACTTGTTATTCTAGACAAGTTCATGCTGCTGCTACTACTACTACTACTACTACTACTACTACTACTACTACTACTACTAAGTGAGCCTCTGCCTTAAGTGTGCAAACTGCTCATTCAAAGCAGCATGTCAGAGTAGGGATCGAATAGCTGGAATACTATGAAGAACCAATGTGTTATGTACCAGCAGCATCAGAAAATGTATGAACCAGAGGAATGGCATGTTAAAGAAGAAAGTTTCCTAACTCCCCAGGTATTTCCCACCTATATTCAATCAGGCTGTTATACTCGGTACGCAGCAGTAATCTCATCTATCAGAGTTGAGTGGCAGCGTAAGAGATAAAGAACATCACAACAAACAATGGTCATTGTAATGTTATTGTTGATCAATGTTATGCACGTTCGGTATTGTGGACCTTCACACTTAGTTTTCTTCCGACTCTGAAATACCACTCTTATCATAGTCATTACGGTAAAACTGAATAAAACATAAATGATCGGAAATTGTATTCTCTATAACTTTTGTTATGTAGTACTGTTTGATAGGACCAGTATCAGGTATTTAAAAATTAAATTTTAGGTGCCTTCCCCTAAACTACAATTTCATCCAGGGGGATAAAATTCTTTATGGCTTAGACTGTAGTTTGTTATTCCCCGACTCTATATACCGATTTTCATCAAATTCTGTTAACCCATTTTCTCGTGGCTTGGCGTTGATTTGGACTTAGCAATAAAAATACAAATTCATGAATATCTGTGTTATCATAGCCGGTATGGTAAAAATGTATAAAATATAAACGATCGGAAATTTAATTCTATATAACTTTAGTTATATAGTATTTATCGATAGCACCACTAGTAATATAAATATTTGAGAATTAAATTTTTGGCCTTCCCCTGAACTGCCATTTCACTCAGCATGTATAAAATGATTTATAGCCTAGATTGTAGTGGCTCATCCTCCGACTTTACATACCGATTTTCATTAAATTATCTTCACCCGTTTTCTCGTGATGCGTGTACATACATACAGACAGACAAAAATTACGGAAAAGTAAAAAGTGCATTTTCTTGTTACTGTGGACATGACTGATACAGAAATGCCATTCTTTTGAAATTCTGAGCAATGTACAGACTAAACTGTTATTTTATATATATAGACTAGAAGCCTGGCCAGGCAATGTATATAAAGAGGCAGTCTTGAGGGTTGAGTAGAGTTGTTAACGAGAGTTGCTAGTCAAAGTTGTGAACTCCTGCTGTGATTCTGCTGACATGCTAATGGAGCAGTCCTCTTCTCCTCCTCCGCAGTGTTTTTGTTCAAGATGGCAGTTTATTAGTGTGTGTATAATACGTATATATAATTTGTAAATAAAATAGTGTACACAATTGACATCATTCTGTGTGTGCGTCTTTGTAGTAACATCATTGGTGATTGTGACAAGGACTGAAGAATAATTTTCGGTAGTGATACAAGTGTAAGTGTATCAGAACAAAATGCAAGTGATACTGGAAGATATATCTCTACAACAACTTATAGACGAACTTACAAAGAGAAATCGTTCAACGAACGGCAAGAAGAAATCATTGAAGATGCGGTTATGAGAAAATCTTATAAAAAAACGGCGAAGATACCGAAAAGATTTTTATTGAGACAGACGAAACACCAGACTCTTCCCCGAAAGAAGGAAGAACTTAATGAGCATGATACAGGCACTCATTGACAAGATCTCAGGCATTAATTCACAAGTTAATTCCACCTTAACAGACAACATTTTGAAAGTAAATGAAAAAATTTCAGATGTCAGTTCACCATAACAGAAAAGATTTCAGAACAAATTTCGAAAGTAAATGACAAACTCTCAGACAAAATTTCTCAAGCTAATTCAGTTTTAACTGGACAAATATCACAAGTGTACACGCAGATTTACAAAGTAGAACAGTGCCTAGAATCAAAAATTTCAACCGTAGATGATAAAATTTTGTAGATGAATTCTCAAATTCGTAATGTCACCAATGAATTAACACAGCAGATATTGAACATCAGGTAAAAACTGAGACAGGTGGAGCACATTGATAGTAGGGTAAACTAGCTGGAAGGGGGCATCACGAAACTCAAGGAGGAGGTGGAAACCCAGGTTTCCGGCATAAATCAACAGGTTGAGGGGAGAATTTCGACCATCAAGGAAGATGTCTAGAATATGAGAGAGACTCCCTTCACGCGGTAGAAGATAGATTAACTCAAACAGGTACTATCGCCACGCCTCCAATTTCCCCAAACCTTTCATTGACTTGAGGTTTTGTGTCTACACCAGGTACATTCATAAATTCATCTTTTGTCAACAGTTGTCTTCAAGACGCAAAACTTGATAAAAAGAATTGTTGCATCACTTTTCTAGATGTATCCAAAGCATTCGATGATATTGGTCATAATCATTTGGAATATGCACTAAATTCGACATCTGTTGCCAAGAAGCTAAAGTCTTTAATAATATCTCTCTTCAGACGCGATCACTCGAACTAAGGAAATTCAAGTTCATAGGGGAGTAGCTCGAGGATTGCCTCTATCGCCTCTTCTGTTTAATTTGGCAATTGATTTCATATTAAGGGAGTTAAACGACTTGGAACATGCTTCTCAATTCAGCTACAATCTTGTCAAGATATCGACAACGTGGCAGCACTAGGTTTTGCTGATTATATTGCGTTAATATCTAAAGATAAAAAATCAGTAGCACTTATGATTGACACAGCAAGCCAATGCCTTTCCAAAGTAGGGCTCACACTGAATACTTCTAAATCAGAAGCTATAGTTATTGAGTATGGGCAACTGATAAACGTTATTAGGACTATCAGTGGACTTCAGGTGTCATCTATTGATAAGCAGGAAAACCTTAAATATTTGGGTGTTACATACAACGAAATAATATTAGATGAAAGGAACATAACTAAACTAAGCGATAATTTATCGAGACTTGTGAACTCAATTTTTCTTAAACCAGATCAGAAACTTAACATTATAAATCAATACATTTGGCCGAGTTTGATTTATCCTTTACAGTGTGCACCCTTATCGAAACTCAGACGCGGGTTTTTAGATGATGTCGATAAATTAATCAGAAGTACAGTAAAGGAAATAATTGGTTTACCAACGGATTGTCCAGATTGTATGCTCTACAGCTCAAAAAAAGTTTGTTGATTGGGCATTATGAGAGCGTCATGGGAAGCTTTCCTTCAACACATTAACATCTGTAACAGACTGGACTTTTGTTGACCCACTTCTGGTACAAACAAGAAATTTTCAACAAGAAATAAAGGGTAGTCTGAGAAGCCTTGGCTTCGCTCCCGATGAACAACCTAAGGTACGGACTCTTTGGAAGAAATTGAGAGATCAGCAGTTTGAAACATGGAAAAAACTACCACACCGTGGAAAAGGTGTCTCACATTTTTCAGAATGGACACAATCAAACACCTGGATTACAATGAAGAAACGACTTTCAACTTCCCAATGGACTAATGGCATTAAAATGAACTGCAGTGTGATAGCAGTCCGAAGCGTTCCTGGTAGAAGACAAGAAAACTGTTGCCGTCACTGCAACGAGATAGAAACCCTCCCTCATGTTCTTGGTTTCTGCTCGAAAGGGGAATTATTGAGAAATAACAGGCACCATAGGGTCAGGAGTAATATTGCAGAACTTCTCAAAAAATCTGGCAGATTTGAAGTCTTTGAAGAAGTGCACTGTATCTCTAGTGATGGATCTAGTAAACGTGCAGACATTGTCGCGATTGACAGGAAGAGAAACATCGGCATTGTTATTGATCCAACAATAAGGTTTGAGAGTAACAGTTCACAGGCCAAAGAAGTTGATTCTGAAAAGAAGAGAGACTACGAACCTTGTTTTAAGTACTTTGAAGAAAAGTATCACATACCTGCCAGTTGCTGGGAAGTGATTGGGTTACTCTTCGGTGGACGATAATCTATCACAAAATTTTCACTGAATTTCTTCCTTCATTTTGCTATTCCCGTTTTGTATCTAAAAGATATTTGTTTAGATGTTTTACGAGATTCTTTGGCAATTGTAAATCATCATTTGTACGGTATGTGTAAAGAAAAATAAAGTTTTCCTGATCGGGGATAGCTGTAGGGCTACAACAGGGGAAATTCAAAATTAAAAAAAAAAAAAAAAAAAAGAGAGCTTATTTTATCCTAAGAAAAATAGTGCGAAAATAGATAATATTTTGATGCTGTTACCGTACGGTACCCCTTGTTCTAGGGCAGCTATCCCTTGTGGATTCTCTCTCTCTCTCTAGACCCGAAGGTGATTATAGAGAACCTTCCAGAATTCCACGAATGACTGGAAGAGAACCCGACTAGCTTCATCGAGGGATCGATCAGTCTACTAGGAAGGACTAATCAACTGGAGGACATCTTCGTTCAACTCATCACACCGCGGTTTATGGGCAAGTCGCTACTTGGTGGAATAACTTGAAGCCTTTAAACTGGACTGATTTCAAAAGGGAATTCTTTGCTAGGTTTAATTCGGAAAGGGTGAAGAGCTGTGTGAAAAGGAGGCTGCTGACTGATGCACAACCCATCGGCATGAGAGCTAGCGCATTCTTTCTCCAGAAGTACCAGCTATTCAAGCGGCTGCACCCTGAAGGAAGCGAGAACGAGATCTTACCAGACATCGTAGATAAGATTAGACCAATAGTGAAGGTATCGCGACTGAGATCCGTTGATCTGTGTGGAATCATCGCCCAGTTGGAAGAATACAAGAGTAAAGCCACAGAAGAGACCAGCTTAGTTAGGAAATGCTACCAGTGTGGAAGAACGGGAAATCTGAAGAATAAATGCCCAACTTTCTTGTCGGAAAACTGGGTACGGCCCATTCTGGATTGAAGGGGGGGGGGGGGGGTGGAACCGAGAATAGGAATGCTCCTCAAGACCCGACAGACAAGCAACCCTGGTCAAGTAGGAGAGAGATTGGTCAGATTGTGAGCAGAACAGGCCAACCTCACCTAGCTATCATCTTGAGGATAGGCAACGAAAATTTTTCAGCCTTACTCTACAGCCAAACAAGCCATTCATTTGTAAGTGGGACTGTTGCCAGATTACGACCGCCTATGAAGTCTCACCATCTCGGAAGGGAAGTGGTAGCAGCGGATGGGGTAATATTCCCTGCAAGGGCAGACTAACCTAACCGCTAAATGCATGGACATGCCTATTGTAATTAACATTGCAGTGATTAAGAACCTAATACCTGACATTATATTAGGTAATGACTTTCTGGTAGAATACAAGGTATCCTAGACTATGCAGTTCATGAAGTCTTTCTGGGAAAAGACAGACGTCTGAGGGTCGCCTGGCACGATGGAAATCACCGGACTCGCAAGGATGCGGAGGTCGACATGGATCTGGGAGATATCCAGTTAACGCATCTTCAACCAAGTGAAGAAGAGTAGCTGAGACATGCCTTAAAGGACGCCTTAAAGGACTTTCCAGAAGTCATCACCAATAAAATTGGCTGGACTACCACTGTAACGCACACTATTGAATGCAGCACTTCCTCACCCATCAAGCAACTCCCATATGCAATCAACCTGGATAAGCACAACTTCGTCATTCAGAAGATTCAAAAGATGGAAGGGCAAGGTCTCAATGAACCCTTTACATCCTGTTGGGCTTCGCCTATCATCCTACTGAAAAAGTAGTATGGGGAGTATTGACTGTGTGTGGACTTCCACACGTTGAATGAGAAGACCGTTAGTGACGCCTACTCCATGCCCGACTTGAAAGACTCAAACAAGTAAGTGGGTCTAGAATTTTCAGTACGCTGTATGTCAATTCCGGATACTGGCAAGTGGAGGTCAAGGAAAGTTCTAGGCCACTGACCGCCTTCATGACACCAAGAGGATTGTATCAGTTTACAGTAATGCTTTTTGGACTGGAAGAGTGCTTCTGCAACCTTCATGCGACTGATGGATAAGGTATTGTCAGGATATGTTGGAGATTTCTGCCAAGTGTATATCAACGACATCTTAATTCACAGCAAGAATTTTGAAGAATATCTTGTACACCTGAAGAAAGTGCTGGAATAACTGAAAATGCATGGACTGACCTGCCAGCTGGAGAAGTGCCACTTTGCTCAGTCCCGCATAGAACATACTGGCCATGGTCCAACATCTGAAGGTTTAGAAAGGCAACCGGAGAAGAATAGAGCTACCGAGCAAGCTGAAAGCCCGCGGATCTAGCGACAAGCACGTCAGTTCCTTGGCTTGTATGGATGGTAAAGCAGCTTCGTGTCACACTTTGAAGAGAAGGCAATACCACTCACTGATCTACTCTATAACAACCATCCATTCCGATGGACCAGCAAGGAAGAGGCAGCATTCCAAGGCATTAAGGCTGCGATATGCAATGCTCCTGGTCTACCTCATCCCGACCCTCAACGGAAGATGTGCCTGCAGGCGGTTGCCAACGACTCCGGCTTAGGACATTGTTATTTCAAGAGAGGAGTGACGGTGGAAGGGACATCGAGTATGCCAGCAGAAAGCTATCACCCACCGAACAACTCTACTGCTACTGCTCTGCGAGAAGTAAGCTTAAGAGTGGTGTGGGCCATGGGCAAATTCAGAGGCTACTTGGAGGGAAGGAAGTTCCAGCTCTACACCGATAACTCAGCTCTCAAATGGTTGAACTCAGTCTCTGGCTCAAAATCTAAATTGATGCGATGGGCTCTGTTGAGCGCAGAATTTGACTTTGATGTGTGTTATGTTCCAGGACCGACAAACATAGGAGCAGACAGTTTATCTAAGCACCCGGCACTGGAACGTGAAGTTAGGAGCTCCATTGTCGAGAAGGAGTTTCCACAAAATCACCAGAGCGAACCCAGTGAACCTGTCCTTATGATCATCAAGAAGGAACTTGATCTGGGAGTAATCCAGCAATGGCAAGAACAAGACAAGCCCTATAGGACCATGATGCAGTGCATTAGGAGACATAACACCGATAGTCGATTCGTCCCGAGGGAATTAAAGATGTTCTACAAGAACTTCCGGGTTGACGGAGATCTCTTGAGGTACACATCTCACATTTCCCACCCACCTGCAGTAGTGGTGATCCCTAGATAGCACAGGATGGACACCCTCGAAGTTCCACGACAGCACTGAAGCCCGACATCCAGGAGGTGAAGAGACATATCAGTCTATCTGTCAAAGATTCTTCTGGATCAACATTGGGAAAGACATCCTGGATTATGTGAAAGGGTGCTACATCTGCGCCTGCACCAATGCGAGCAACAGGAAGGCAGATTCCAGTCAGCAAGGAAGACGGCCGCAACGCCCTTGGGAAGTCATAGCCCTGAACTTGATGGGTCCTTATCCCAGAATACCATGGGGGTAAAACTGGACTCCTAGTAATCACCGACCTCTTCACAAGATGGATTGAGGCCTTTCCAATACCAGAATCCATGACCGGACGCATCACCAGTCTTCTACAAGATGAGGTATTCAGCCACTACGGTTATCTACGATGCATTCTGTCAGACAACGGGAGTCAGTTCACGTCGAGGAAGTGGTAGCAAATGACTACCCCTATCTACAACCCAAGGGCCAATCCAACGGAACGACGGAACCAGGAGCTAAATGGGATGCTACAGGTCCACCTAAGAGACAAGGAACATCGACTGTGGGACTGTCGGATACCGCAGTTATTCCTTGCCCTGCGAAGACGCATCAACCGTGTCACTGGCTATTCCCCAGTGGAGCTGTTCCTTGGTCGACAGCTATACTGGCAATTGGGAGGTTCGTCCACCACCCACTTCTGGTGAAGATGATGCAGTTGTTTCCCTAGCAGAGTGGCAGCATAAGTAGCTGCAGGACATCAAGGAAACCGAGCTCGATAGCTGCAGTCGTTTAAGTGCGGCCAGTATCCAGTAATCGGGAGATAGTGGGTTCGAGCCCCACTGTCGGCAGCCCTGAAGATGGTTTTCCGTGGTTTCCCATTTTCACACCAGGCAAATGCCGGGGCTGTACCTTAATTAAGGCCACGGCCGCTTCCTTCCAATTCCTAGGCCTTTCCTATCCCATCGTCGCCATAAGACATATCTGTGTCGGTGTGACGTAAAGCGCAAAAAAAAAAAAAAAAAAAAAAAAAATAGACATCAAGGAAAAGAATGATCCCTTACCCTTGCCAAGGCTCAAGATGTCGAAGAGACCCAGATCTTCCTATCAGGCTAACAAGTACTGTTCCCCCTGTGGGTGGGGGCGGTAGAATAACACCCACGGTATCCTCTGCCTGTCGTAAGAGGCGACTACAAGGGGCCTCAGGGGCTCTGAACTTTGGAGCGTGGGCTGGCGACCACGGGGCCCTCAGCCGAGTCCTGGCATTTCTTCCGCTTACTTATGCCAGGCTCCTAACTTTTACCTTTCCTATCCGACCTCCCTTGGTCCACACTTGTTCTTTTCTGACCCCGACGCTATTAGGTTTGCGAGGGCTAGGGAGTCTTTCATTTTCACGCCTTCGTGGCCCTTGTCTTCCTTTGGCCGATGTCTTCATTCTTTGAAGTGTCGGATCCCTTCCATTTTTCCCTCTGATTAATGTTATATAGAGTATATGCCTAGTTGTACTTCCTCTTAAAACAATAATCACCACCACCACCACTAACAAGTACTGTGACGTAACCACCCAGTCAGTAATAAGATTGAAGGGTTTCACACAGGTCTGGCACCTAAGTGGGTTGGTCCCTTCGAGGTGGATAAGCAGCTGGGCCATGGTGTGTACATATTAAAGACCAACCCTCCTGTCAAGGTCCACGCATTGTAGTTGCGGTAAGTCACCCAACCGCTGCGTATACAGAGAAAGCCTGGTGCTGCCACGGGTCCACCTAGAGGCTACTAATTACACCGCACAGTGTTATCATGAGGAGGAGAACCCATAGACTACCAACGAAGAAGAGGCTGGCAGCGAGGCCACACCGACCCCCGACACAGCAGGATCCAATCAAGAGGAGGAGAGCACATCCAGCGACGTTGAGGAAGCGAGAAGATATAATCTACGACCAAGGCAAAGTGACGAGTGTGATAGACTGTTGAAATTGTTTCAAACTATAGGGGGGTGATGTAAGTGTAATGGACTAGTACAACTTGGAAATAATTCTCTAACCCGTGGGTAAATAATGGAAATATCAAACTCTGTTTATTATTTTTAGTATGATTATTATTACTTGTGAGGTGCAGCTATGAAGTTGTTTACATCCATCAGTATTGTTATTTATGTAGTTATGTCCAGACTTTATTTGGTATAAATCATAGTGTTATTATTTGTGTTGTATGTGAGGTTATGTTATGACATGTTTGCTTGTATGTATATTAATAAGAGTTTATTTGATGTAAGAACATGTAATTAATAGTATGTAATTTATTATTGCCTGTGTATATGATGTATAAATACAATGCAATGTTGTGCAACACACTGTGATAGTCCAGAACAATGCACTTTGTTGTAACACAAGATCCGAACCACCTGCTCATCTGTCGTAAACTAGAACATCCCTGCACTGCACAGGACCTGATCGAGGCGAACAACAAGGTCATCGGAGTTGCTACATTTTGGAAATGCTGACCGGATACGGAATGATGATGAATACACTTTGTCACTAGAGGTTAATCAAATATTCGATCCATTTGTAAATAGGGTATTGGAGACTCTCGAACTTACGACAAAATATGTTGTGTTATATTTGTGTATGTAGGCGCTTGGCCAGGCAATGTGTATAAAGAGGCAGTCTTGAGGGTTGAGTGGAGTTGTTAATGAGCGTTGCTAGCTAAAGTCGTGAACTCCTGTTGTGATTATGTTGACACGCTAATGGAGCAGTCTTCTTCTTCTTCTTCTTCTTCTTCTTCTTCTTCTTCTTCTTCTTCTTCTTCTTCTTCTTCTTCTTCTTCTTCTTCTTCTTCTTCTTCTTCTTCTTCTTCTTCTTCTTCTTCTTCTTCTTCTTCTTGTTTTGTTCAAGATGGCAGTTTATTAGTGTGTGTATGTATAATATGTATATATCATTTGTAAATAAAATAGTGTACACAGTTCACAGCTTTTCGTATGTGCATCTTTGTGGTAACATCATGTGCTTCTGCTTCACACAGTTGGGAATGATGTTATGGTCCAGGTATCTATGAAGAAAGCATAAAGAAGAAAGAAGAATGGGTTTCTTTCTCCTTAATATGCTCAGTTTAGCATCCTTTTTAAAAATATCCTCCCCATAGAGGTTTCTAATATTAACATTGATGCTTTCACATAGACATGATATGGGCTTTTGTGCTTCTGCTGTGTCAAGAAGACAAGGTGAAACTCTTTGTGTTCGCAGAGAACTTTGCTCCGCATTTTCAGAAGAAAATCTTGACTGTTCACGAGTTAGGCTTCTGCAGTAATGAAGGTTTGAATTTAGACAATGGAAGTTAAATTGGTATGTTCGTTCGTCACCAGATGGCTCACCGTACGCAGTACAGCGTTAGTATTCGAAGCAGAAGCTGACGGCACCATCAGAATCGGTCTGAGAGGGATTGGGGTTATAACTGGTGTACACACATATGAAAGCATGACCCTGACACAAGCCTGGAATGAAACATCTGGTGATGAGGAATGTGTGAATTTGGAAAAGACTAAAACAAAATAAAAATATAGTGAAACCAACTTTGTAACATAAATGGTGTTGTGGGGTCTTAAGTAGCACCGTGCGGTATTTAAATAATCATCGAGATAACTACTGGCTATCGAGCATTTTCATTCCGGGTGTGCATTGCCCTTAAACTGAAGGAAAGGTACAGAGCAGGGTAGGGCGAGAAAGTAATTTGGAGGGAGTTTTAGGGGTGTACTTTTTTTCCTGGTCTTAAAGACACCACAACACCATTGATGTCACACACAGCTGATAACCAGCACCATGGGAGAGATATGACAAGTCCTAATTGACAGCCAGCCAGTCTACTTCACATCATAGAGGCAATATTCGCCTCGCAGTGGGTGGGGAGCTGTTAATTTAAAAAGTAGGTAGACTGAGAGTAGCTTTGATCGAACCATGGCCAGTGCTAAAAAATTTATGCAAACAGATACACTAACACTGGTTTCTGTAGAGAGAACAAGGTCCAATGTTGCAGATTTCTAGTGGGTTTTAAGCAGAACTAATATAGATAAAGGCTGTTTATGAAGTTTGATCAAATAAATGAGTACTGGGTCAGTTACTCCTCCAGCTGTTGTAGATTGCTGGGATATGTGCCAATATTTGTAAAACAATAGAAATGTAATTAAAACTAAATAATTATTAGAAAGTTTCTTTTTATTGGTGCATGCTAACGGAAATTAAACCTACCCTTATATGTTGAAAGATCGAGGGTGCAGAGTATAAATTACTCCAGAAACTTTAATATCTATCTCTTCCATAATCGTCCTTAATTTCCAATCATACCCACAGTTGTCACACTGTTATCGAGTATTGGTTACAGTTGACAACAAAGGGTATAGTGTAGTCAAGAAAACAAAAATAGTAATCGAGTAAACATGCTTCAGTTAAACATAAGAAATCAAACTCGTTAAATTGAGATTGACTGAGTACACCAATGGAACTACTCATAGTAAAAATTTAAATAAATATCACTAATCTTAATTACTACAGATAAATACAGTCTGTTTTATTACTCTAGTTTCAGGATGACTCAATAAATGTGTGCGCATGCACACCCACATATCTGTACAACAGGCCGATGACCTAGATGTTAGGCCCCTTAAACAACAAGCTCTATACACACAGTTGTAATCGACCATTAATTGCCACACTGACTAATTGCTGTGTATAAGTCGCTCCCAGCATGACTCAAGCTGGAGAGTCTTTACCTGAAGGATGCTAAAAGCCTGATTGACATGCCTTTCACTTGCTGTCACCAGTCCAGTCACCCCACTGTGCGGGTGCGTACAGACAGCTAGGTTCGAACACAGGGTTACTGGCCACACAGTGCACAATGACTGCTTCTTCGTTTGACTCCAGTAATTCAGAGTCTCATACAGTAAACAAATAAATAGCAACTGTTCAACAGTCCTAAACAGTAGGACAGCTTTTCTCACACTATGTCCATTCATACTGTTCCAGTTACTCACAATAGCTACTCCAGTCGCTGATTCGCTGATTCCACAGCGGTCCCCAGTCACCAGAACTACACACACCCACAGTACTCAAAGGTAGTACATAGTCTTCTGTCCTGTACACCGTCCAGCTACTCACTCAGACTCAACAACAACCCCTTGTTCACATTCTGGTGAGACACTTGCGACTGACCACACTGCTGTTGTCCTCAGCCCTGCCACCGAACTCCAACACACCGAGTCCCACACAGACTCCACCTCTGACAAGGGAACATAGCCAATGGTTAAGTTGCCGATCGCGATGGAACTTGGAAAACACATTGAGGTACATGTAAAAAAGATGCCCACATCAATTTTTGGTACCAACATTCATTAGGGCGTTAACTAAGGGGCTTAAAAGTTGCGACATTTCAAGTTCTGTGCGAACAGTGCTGAATACCTGCTGGTCAATGCTTAGCCGGCACACTGTCTGCCTTGTGACACATCTCTGCACCTTCGCCCCTCCTTTCCCTTTTCCCCACACCTGCCCGTCTGCTTAGCGGTCGAAGAGAACCGGTGCTACACTTTGTGTACTCTATCAGCCTTCCTCATATCTCTGCTTTGTAATTTCCACATTGTATTAGTAAGTTTACATTTTCTGAAGTGTTTATGGAACGTTTTGACGATTCCTTAAGCGCAGTGTTGTTGAGCATGTCAAAAATTATTTTTCATCTTCAAGCAAATCACAGAAGTCACAGTAAAAAAGGTCCGCTGAACTTTTGGGAGCTGCAGCTTTATGACGCGATTGAGGGTGAGTGTTAAGCAGTCAACTGTTTTCAAATAGCTTTTGATGCTCACAGGGTGATGATCTTTTGCGCTGCATGTGAAATTTTAGGTTTTAGTTTTTAGCACTGGACCGTCTGATATGTTGATACCCATAACTCTCCCCCTTTTTTTAAACAAACATTTGTGTTCTCCGTTGTTTCTGTCAATAAATATACCTATAACAACATGTATTTTAATTATTTTTATTTTGTTTGTCAGAGCTTATAAGTTACTGTCTTGAAGGTGACAGTGTCTATTTGGACAAGTTTGACGTACAGGTCTGATCAGTCAGAGGAACATGAAAAGGATATTCAGTATAGCGAGCCAGAATCAGGACAAAGCCAAGACAGTGCCAATTCGGCGGACACCGCAGACTTACCGTATAAAACAAGAGCACTCAACTATTGGAGGAGTGGAAAATGGAAAATTTTGAAATTTGCAACTGTGCAAGAGAAATACCGTTGGTTGCATAGTGAGGCACAGCTCTCCGCCTGGAAAAAAGTAGTGGATGAAGGAGGCTCTCTCCGAGACAAATTTGATCTTACTGCGATGGATTGCAAGAAAAAATTTGACGCGGAGTACTGTACGTCCACCATCCATGATGTCACAATCAAACAGTGAGCAATGCCCGCTCTTGAGGGATCCATGAATTTAAAGCCTCCTCAGGCTGGTTGTACAACTTCAAAACAAATTTGTGATCACATCCCGAAATATTACTGTCGTGACAACAACAAAAAAACTTGATAGGGAAACTGACGTTATGGTGGAAGCCGAAATGTTTGTGGAAAACGTAAGAGAAAAAATACAATTACACAGCCCATCATGTGTTTTAAACAGCGACAAATGCGGCTTTAATTTGGAAATGTACACTGGCAGAATGTTAGCACGGTGGTCCAATAAATTCCCTCTACTACGCACAGTTACACGATTATGCCTACCGTGTCAGCAGAAGGTGAGCTACTCTCCCCGTTGCTAATAGTTTTAAAGGAAGAAAGTGGTTGTTTTGGTTCCCTTGTTAAGAAAAGGATATTTTCACAGGAAAATATTAATGTCATGTGCATGTCTGGAAAGATTGGCAAAGCAGAAGTCCACATCTGGTATAATGACATCTAGAAACAGAGTTTACCCAATGGACAAAACATTTTATTGTTAGATTCTTTCTCTGTCCACAGTGCTCTTGTTCATGGCACGGAAGTAGAAGTTATGACCATTCCAGCCGGCGCCACAGCAGTTTGTCATCCATTTCACGTGTATGGGTTTCGGATTTAGAAAACGTATACAAGACGAATGTATTCCGGGCTGCGACTTATGAATACCGGTATTGTGCTGCACCACCTTAACACCATCTTAAAGTTGCAATTTCAAGCTGACCCCTACCCCCCCTATGGCACTACAGCCTTAAAGGGCCTTGGCCTACCAAGCGACCGCTGCTCAGATCAAAGGCCTGCAGATTATGAGGTGTCGTGTGGTCAGTGTGGCAAATCCTCTCGGCTATTATTCTTGGCTTTCTAGACCGGAGCCGCTATCTCACTGTCAGATAGCTCCTCAATTGTAATCACGTTGGCTGAGTGGACCTCGAGCCATCCCTCAGGTCAAGGTAAAAATTCCTGAGCTGGCCAGTAATCGAACCCGGGTCCTCCGGGTCCTCTGGGTAAGAGGCAGGCATGCTATCCCTACATCACGGGGCCAGCTGATATCTCCTCGATTCAAAAACATGTGAATGTACTCCTGGTACCACAGTGGATACCTTGATGATCATCCTGGACAGTTTGAAAACCCCAGGAACACCACTATTCTAAAGCATACGTCCTGTGATGAAAGTATGGTGCCTGTTGTTGTGTTTTGTTTCAGTTTTCCTTTCACTTTTTTTTTAATGTTTCGAATAGACTAAAGTTTTTTATTTACTATCAGTTATTGACTGGGAGTTGGGCCGATGTAATGTATACGGAGTCATTTTATGTGTTGCCTTGTAATTGTTTGTTGTTGTACCAGTTCGTACAATAGCCATCTAAATTTTTGCATATGTAACTACCATTGTACCCACAAGACTGTCGTGTGATACTTTAATATCGGTACTTGTTGAATACATAGACCTTTGTCAGCTATAACTCAAAAGTACCAGTAAAGTAAGACTACAGGTCTGCCTGTGATTACTGTATATCTACTGCATAATAAATGCACATCTTTTTTTATTTTTCAAGGCTTTTCTTATTATGTCAAACTTTACTACATTCCATGTCATACTCATATCAAATTGATTTATATTTGACAACCATTGCTGCAATTGAAATGTGTTGTATCTATCACTGCAAAACATACATAAATCGTTCAGTATAAGCACAAATAAAAACATTCTACTTATAGGCCTATTCCTTATACCAGACTACGCAATATGGAAATTACCAATAGCTTCAAACTCGGAGTTTATAATTGTTGTTGTCGTCCGCGATTTTGTTTCGTTATGACACAACTGATAGTGTACACAAAATGGGTGGGGGACATAAAGATTTTGATATCCTGAGGTACCGAGTCTCATTACAATAATTGAGATCTGGTACCCGGGCACGTAATTTCTTTCAGTAATACGATATTTAATGTTGTTTAAAGGTGGGTGATTTAATTTAATTTCATATGTATTGTACCGGTTACGACCTGTACATGAGTATTTTTTGAGTATAAATGACATTTATCACGCATGATGTTCTGAGCACGCCTGGTTTGTTTACCGTCAGCGGGGCAAGCAAGCGAGTGAAGGACAGCTGTGAGCTGTGACGTAGCCACAGGGGCTAGCTAGACCGCATGCCCGTCACACCACGTGTTCCATGCCTGGACTCGTATATTCTAGATTCCACGTCACATCATCCAGATTGTTCGACGGGGAAAATTTTGTAACTCGCGTAATAATTCTGCTAGCGGCTTGAGCGATGTGTCATCTTGTTTGGGATCACCTGAACGTCGCAATGCTCGAGTTTCAAGTAAATCCATCGAGGGATTTAGGAGATATTCAGTCAAGCCGTATTGTGACGTAGATGCCCCGGATCGAATAAAAGGAGGGCCCACTGTAGCCTGTTCACTCAGTTACAGCTGAGTAGTCAGTGTGGACACTCTCGCTGCTACTATAGTCGTGTAGTGATAGTCCCGACGAGGAACTCTGTAATTTTCTAAGTATTCATAAAGTGAACTTGTATTTTCTTCGAGTGTGGGAGAACGAATTGTTCCAAGTATTCTCAACTGGACTTGCAATATTTCGAGTGTTAAGGAACATTTTCTAAGTCTTCATAATTGAACTTACAATATTTACGGGTGTTCAAGACTGGAACTTTTCCAATTATTCATTAATAGACTTGTATTATTTACGTGTGTTAAACTCATAATTGGACTTGTATTATTTACGTATGTTAAAGAACGAATTCTTCATAAATTGAACCTGCAATACTTGCGAGTGTTAAGAGACTCATTCCTCTAATAAACAGTGATTTACAAACTTTGATAGTGATGATCACTGAATGTGCTCAAAGTTCCCGTAAGCATAAATTTGTGATTTTGCCGGTACTGGTTCAAAGACTTATAAACTTTGCCGGTGATGAACTCTAACTTCATTCAACGTCTTTAAAACATAAATTTAGGATCTCGCCTGTGTTTATTCAAAGACTTGGATACCTTGCCAGTGATAGACTGTAAATTTATTCATGTGGATGGACTTGTGTTTTCGTACATGTTCACTCAAAGACTTGTACATTCGCCAGTGTTGATTCAAAACTTTATAAATTTCACCAGTGATGAACTTTAAATCTATTCAGATTTTCATGTGGATGGACTTATGTTTTTCGTCTGTGTTCATTCAAAGACTTGTACCTTCGCCAGTGATGAACTTTAAATTTGGTCATAGTTTCATGAGAAGGGACTTGTGTTATTTTTGCCAGTATTTATTCAGAGACAAAGACTTTTGCTAGTGGTGAACTTTGAAAGTATTCATAAATCTCGTATACAGAGACATATCATTTTACGAGTGTTAAATTTTGAAAGTCTTGACGAATAATAACCAGTGACTTCACTAATAGGTTAATCACCCAAGGTTCTTATGAACTCAGATTTATCAGTACTGCGAGTGACCCTGGAGACATCGACCCTCTCAGTCACATTGGAATGAGGTAGCAAATGATTATCTGCAACATCACCCGGATCATCGGGGTTCAACCTGGGCCTCGAAAGTTCGAGGCATCTCTACCTTCTACCAACCCAGACAGTTCAGCTGCTTCTGTATGGAGTCCCTGAAATCTTCTGGAGCGTGTTCCAACCTGCTCGGCTTGGTGAACTGGAGAATCCGAGCCATATTATAGGACTATGTGGAAGACAGCTTATATCTACCTGGAGGTGATGTGCAATTTCATGTCTTATATGAATAAACTCATATTCAGTCAGAGTCAAAGTTTTCTTGTAGATAGGACCCTACCTCCTGTACCGAGCCCTAGCTGCTAGTCACCCAGTTTTAGCCCTGAGAACTATATTCTTACTTACTTTAAAATATAATCTGAGAGTCGGGCTCTTTTACCGGTACAGTATGTCCACTCTAAAGGACACTACCGACAGCTTTAAGGCATTTTAGAAGTAAATAATAATTTAAGCATAGGTCGGACGAGGTACCCCATCCCACGTTTGACCACGCCCAATGGTGCTTAACTTGGGGTTGTACCCACGAATGTGACAACTCACCAGAATTAGCAGGGATGAGAATATAAAATTTAAATAACGTATGGGTATATTATTTTAGGTTATTTATTATCATTGTGTGAAACGGAACGTTATTTAAAGGATTTCAATAATTATAATACGAAAAGAAGCAAAGTATAGTGCCAGTCCCGTTCAACAGCTAGGCAGCCGGCAAGCGCGGGGAGAAGGGAAACATGCAGCGGCGAACCAGTTGGAGAGGGGAGGGGAGGAAGTGCAGAGGTGTGTTCCCAGGCAGGCGGTGTGCCGGCTTAGCATTGGCCGGCAGGTATTCATCACTGATCGCGCAGAACTTGAAATGTTGCAAATTTTAGGCCCCTTTGTTAAAGCCCTAATGAATGTCTGCATCCAGAATTGATGCTGACATCTTTTTTACATGTACCTCAATGTGTTTTCCAAGTTTCATCGCGATCGTCGACTTAGCCATTGCCGATGTTCCCTCGTGAGTCCCACATCAACTCTAATCCTGAGTCCCACACTGACCGACTGTCCACAGCTAGTCTTCTTCATTGTGCACGTGGTTGGAATATAGGACAGTGTTAATAACTTCTGTCAACAGGGTCATTGATTTGCAACAAAGTTTTCCATTTCCCAGATCATCTGGTCCTCAGTCCTTGTGTTCTTCATGTTGTGTATTACTTCCTTAGTGGAGATTAGTGGAATTGAAGTGGGAGTTACTTGACCATAGAGTTGCTGTATGAGGAAATTTCTGTGTATGTCAGTGAAATATTCTTGTCACAATTTCAAGATTTTCTGTCATTTTGTTTTTAATGTATTTTGTAGTACAAATTTGTAGGTCTTTGTCAGAAGATTATAATTTGAGTACAGGTCTAATAAGATATAAATTTTAGAGCTCTTATATCTTTATAGAAATAAGCTTGTGAAAGTGAAATATTAATGATGAATTTACAAGTACTTGGGGTACTATAAGATTATATTTCATATCAAAGAAATCAGATAGAATTTGAAGGATCATGCTACACTGTCTGGTAATGTAATATATTAAAAATGTTCTCTGTTTAGTGTGAGTGAATGCATACTAGATGATGACAATAAAGAATCTATGTGGAATTTTATACATTTTTTTCCATAATTTTTTTTTATAGGTGATATGTCTGTCATCTAAACTAGCACAACTAGCATGGGTCACAGCACAACAGAGGGACAATCTTAATCGCTTAATTGTTGCCCGACCGGATTGCAGTCCTGCTATTTGTTGTCAGAAGGCCAATACTCTGGACAGTACAGTGTTTGTTGATGGCTACAAAGTGTTAGGATTTCAGGTAAGATGACAAGAATTCATTATGTCTTGTAAATATTCTAGAGCAGTTTAGTACTAATTCGTAATTATTATGTTAAAATGGCGGCAACTGGCAAAAATCTTTTTCTGTACCCCCCGACATATTGCTTTCTTTTCCTAGTCCTTCTTGTGTATTAAAGTGTGTCATGCTGTGCTTTTGTTCCTACAACCATTCTCAAAGCAAAGAGAAGTGTTGTGTGATTCGATACTAAATGGTGCTTCTCTGAACAGCGTTTTATTTTCTCCGCTTTGTGTGTTTCTGATCTCCCTGTGCTTCACCATGTTCCTGTCTCTTTCAGTGAAAGGACAAAAGCTTGCCACGCAACACCCATAGTCTGAAAAATAAATTGATTGTGTACTCAGTCAATCTGAATTTAACTAGTTGATGGCTCATGTTTCACTGAAGCAAGGTTACCTGATTTTGTTTCCGGATGGAGAACTTCCATTCTTATCTCAGTGTTTCATAAAAACAGAGGTACCGGTAAACTTGGGTGTGGTGTAACGATTGCAATTGGTAATAAAAGAAAAGCCTATGCGGAAAAGAAGAGTTGCTTTTTTCTGTCACATATCACGACTACCAGAGACTAGGATACTCACTTATTTAACTACTTTTGGAATAGTAAAACTAAAAATCATTGGTTCAAAGAAGTCCAAGAAGATTTAAATGAATTAGGCTTGACAATTCAACAAATTGAAAACAGAGAAGAGAAGAGGATCCTGAGAAATAATGACATGAGACTTAAACTGAAGACCTATAGACGCAAACAGTACAACATAACTGACGAAGAACGGGCAGCCAGGTCAGAGAAAATGAAACATTTCTGGGAACAAAAGAAGAAACGTCAACCATTTTTGTAACCTATATCCATAAGACTTGACTGTATATAGATTGATTTCAGTGCTCCAATGTGGGCGTAAAAGAAAAAAAAGAAAAAAAGAAAAGCCTGTCACAGACCCGACCTGGAAACTAAATGTGAGTTAACCTGGGTTGAGATTACGATCTCTAGATGAAAAACTTGTTAATTGGCTGCTTCTAGTGTCCACTCTCCGGTGAGATCACAGTCTTAGAAGATTGTTTTAATCCCATGGTATTGGCTCTGACTAAATCCAATGATATAGTGCTAATCGGTGATTTCAATTCACACACATGGAAGGCTTAAAAACAATACCAAAAAATGTTGAATGCTCATTTCATCCCATAGAAAGTCGCCCCAAATACCACTGAATCTAAAACTACAATACATAGTGATGATATCCCAACGGAATTAAGGTATCAAAAATTCAGTGAGTACTTTCACTCGTACCTGCCAACTTCCCTGATTTAGGCGGGAGACTCCCGATTTTCGACAGTTTTTCCCGCCTCCCGATTATTCAATTATTTCTCCCGATTTTAGGTTATTTTTTGGTGAACTTCAAACATTTGTTTTCAAATCCTGCCATTTTAGCTTTTTTTTTTACGCCAGTAGCCAGAAGTCCTTCGCTCATTGGCCGTTTTCAAACGAAATATCGACGTTTATAAATGTGAGAAATGTGCGTGAATGTTCACTGTTTATTGAAACCTGTATATTGATTGTCAATCTCTTGTTTTCGCGTGCTATGTTCGTGTTCGTTCACATCAGTATAGTCGATGCTAGAGACTAATCGCTCGACGTGGAGTCTTGTTTTAGTAATATAGTGATAGAATTTCAATGATAATGACTATTGACTTTTGTAGAGAGTTTAGGAGCCATTTGGAGACAATTCTGACTAATTTTAATTTATCTCAATATAAATAAGAGTTTTGTCTGCACGTGTACATTGCTCAGAATTTAAAAAGAATGATATTTCTGTACCGGTCGTGACCACAGTAACAAGGGAAAATGCATGTTTTAATTTTCTGTAATTTTTGTCTACCTGTCTGTTTGTGTGTATGTACGCGCATCACCAAAAAACGGCTGAAGAGAATTGAATAAAAATCGGTATATAAAGTCGGGGAATAAGTCTCTACAATCTAGGCCATAAATAGTTTTATTCACACTGAGTGAAATGGTAGTTTAGGGGAGGGCCTAAAATTTAATTCTCAAATATTTATATTGTTACTGGCTCTATTGATAAATACTACAAAACTAAAGTTATATATTATTAAATTTACTATCGTTTGTTGTATACTTTTTTTACCGTACTAGCTATGATAAGAGATATTCATGAATTTGGATTTTTATTGCTAAGTCCATATCTGCGCCGAGGTGCGAGAAAATGGGTGAACAGAATTTAATGAAAATCGGTATGTAAAGTCGGGGAGTAAGGAACTACAGTATACGCTACAAATAATTGTATTCACGCTGTTCAAAATGGTAGTTAGGGGAAGGTGTCAAAAATGTAATTTTTAATTACCTATCTTATTGGTCGTATCGAAAAGTACTACGTAACAAAAGTTATACAGAATACAATTTCCAATTATTTATGTCTTCAGTTTTACCGTATCGACTATTATAAAATTGGTGGTGATGGTGATTACATCGTGAAGATGATTGATTATAAGAATGAGAAAAAGTCATGAAGGAACGATAACAATACACAAGAGGGAGTCATGAAAGAAAGCAGGACTCGCTTTACATTAGATGCTCTAATATCACAGAGTCGAAAGAAAACTAAATGTGAAGGCCTACAATATAGAAAGCTCATAAAATTGATCAACAATAAAATTACATTGACCATTGTTCGTTGTGATGTGCATTGTGTATTCTGCTGCCACTTATCTCATCTTCGATAGATGGGATTACTGCTGTGTATCGAGTATAACAGCCTACCTGGATATTGGTGGGAAGTAGCTGGGGAATTAAATCTCTCTTCTTTAGCATGCCATTCCTCTGGTTCATAAATTTTCTGGTACTACTAGGGTGTAACACTGGATGATCATAATATTCCATCTATTCGATCCCTGCTCTGAGGCAGTGATTGGAATGAGCAGTGTACACACTTAAACATAATAATGACAGAGGAGTATTCGCCGCTGTTTGCGGCCTGGTCATTCTAGCTCTGGAACTTTGAACTGTTAAATCGACACCATAGTACTTTTCGTTAAAAGTGAGAAAATGTGCTGTTTTTCATTTTATCAAATATTTCATATGACAGCGTTGCTTTTAATAGCGACATTCATACTGATGTCATTGTAATGACCTATGTTGACTTCAGTTGGAAAAACTATAAGGACAGTCTTTCTGAGAATTCCGTAGTGAAGCACGGGTACATCAGCTAGTTATTTGATACAAATAGCATTGCGTTTCGCTTAATCGCGCGGGCGCTTGATGCAATATATTAATCTATGCATTTGCTAGGTAATGGTATCTTGAGTGCATGACTGATTCACACATGTGAAGCATGAGTTCATACTATTTTCGGAAGGCTTATCAGAGACCGATCATCTCACTCACATACTTCCTGTGAGGGAATAGAGATGTGTAATTTTTAGCCTTGTAGCCTCATATAGCAACAATCGGGCTTAGAGGCAATAAGTATTATAAATATATCATAGTACTGTATTGCGCAAGACATGTAGAATAAGCAGTTTTGACCTATTGTATCTCCTGATTTCTCCTGATTTTCACATCAAAATCTTCTGATTTTTTGTTTTGTAAAGTTGGCAGGTATGTTCACTGTACTTTTATTCCTGCCCCTATCACCAAACAACTACAGACCAATAGTATTTACAGCTGCTCACTGTCACAAATGTCAGTAACTCCTAACAAAGTTCTTTCAAGATGGCAGCATGTGCAGAAGTGACACTGAATGTTATGCACAGTATTATTATATTTTTGGTGGTAAAGAGTGAAGTGCAGTACTCCAAAGTACTACAGTTGCTTCAGATAACCCTCCTGGATACCTGGTAAACATAATTCTGTTGGAAAAACTATTGGTGTGTGAAAAATGTACTCTTAACTGTTTGTTGTGGTGCTCTGCTGAAAATCTGCAGATGGCAGCCATAGTATTACATGTGATAAATATCATTCTGATCCGTATTGATGATACTTGAATGGAATAATATCAGTAAGTTAATTTATTGAATTTACCACCTAATCAATACAAAACGTCTTATTTTAGTTGGTTTACTTTGTCATATTAACTAAAATGGTACATGTTTTGCCTTGAATTCAGGCATCGTCAAAATCTTCTGATTTTTTGTTTTGTAAAGTTGGCAGGTATGTTCAGTGTACTTTTACTCCTGCCCCTATCACCAAACAACTACAGACCAATAGTATTTACTGTTGCTCACTGTCACAAATGTCAGTAACACATTTGACCATCTCTCAAAACTATCTCCACTTGAATGGAGTTCATTCTTAAGGCACACTGACCTTAAACTATCTTACATATTAGACAGGAAACAGAAAACCCTAAACCATAAATTGTCTTATTTACAAGAAAACAAACGCAAAACATCCGACCATAACACAACCAACAAAGTGTCCCCTTCCCATTTGACTAACATTTCCACTACTATTAATCTATCTAATACTGCCTTCTCCAAACAAGAGATGTATCTATTGGATAAGGGTATTAAATATAATTGGCCTAATCACAAAAAAGCAGACGACATAATTACCACCATCGCTGAAACCGAAACTAATATTGATAAACAAATTCCGATTGAGAAGCAAAATGACGTACGTTATGAAGTAAAAAAGAAACTCCCAACATTGTTTAATGAGATAACATTTAACAACAACTACAGCGTCTCAAAACAAATCCTAAATCTAAAATAATAATATATTTAATGCAGCCAAATAGCCATAACAGAGAATATAGGTTACATTGATGGGTTACATATTTGCATAATCACTTATAGACATTGTTCTTCTTGTACAGAATTCAATGTGGTACTGTTCACACGTTTTTCCACATAGTTTGCACTCACAGTCTATACTTGGGTCATGGAAGTGTTTTGATTTGCAGAGTAGGTGATGGAAACCGTGAACTGCTAATCTTGTAATGACATGTCTTAATTCAAAATTAGCTTTTGTCCATGAGCGATCTATCATTGCCCCTGTGCCATAGAAGTCTGGTTGGACTTCTTCTCTCTTCTCTGTCAGATTTGCTAGCAGTTTCTTTGATGCACTGGTGTTCGGTAGTGGCATACTTGTCCTGAGGTCTTCTATGAGAAATGATTCCCTTGCGAGGAGATATACAAGTCTAGATCGTGTTGTTTTTGATACACCTATCACCTTCTTTATATAGTTTGCTTTCACCTTTTCCAAGGTTGATAAGTTCCTCATTGTTAAATGTGTCCAGATAATTTCAATGCCATAAGTCATTATTGGAAGAATTTTTACTCTGAATAGCAACATTGCTGTCTCCAGACTAAGTGATCTAATGTCTTTTATTTCATGCATTGCCATCATTGCTTGAGTTGCCTTTTCTGTGACATGTTTTGTGAAACAATATGCACTCGATTGCAGGGTGATTCCTAAATATTTGAAGTCTGATACTATCTTTAATTTTTTATCCCGAATGAAGGTCTCTGAGGCGGGTACTCTCCCTCCTTTCCTGAACACCATGGTGTCTGTTTTTGAGATATTTATGAACAGTTTGTTTTCGGAGCACCAGTTTTGGACGTCATTTACAGTTTCCTGTAGTTTTGTTATGTCACTTGAGCCAATTACAATATCATCGGCATACGCACAAGAATATACTCCCTCCTTAAGGGTAATTCTTAGGATATCTGTGGTTGCAACTATAAACAGCAAAGGACTCAGTGGGTCACCCTGTAGGACCCCGTTTGATTGAGCTATTGGATCCGATAGAGTGAGGTTATCCGAAACTCGTACTTCGTTCCTTTGCAGTATTGATGTGATGAGATAGGTCCATATGTTGTTCGTGCCTAGCATCTCCTTAAGCTTGTCTATCACTAGCTTCCTGTTTATCAGGTCAAAAGCTTTAGTAAAATCTATGAAGATGGTGTAATATTTTCCGTTGTCTTCTAAGGCATCCCAGATTTGGTTTAGCAGGAGTTCAATAGCGTTTAGGGTAGATCGTACCTTCCTAAAACCAAATTGGTTCTCTGGCAGATGCTCGTTTATTTCCTCATTTATTTTTCCTGTTATAATTTTGGTGAATATTTTGAAAGGGCAGTTTTCCAGTGCTATGCCTCTGTACTTATTGGGATCTCTTGGGTCTCCTTTTCCTTTATATAGAACTTTTACAATTGACTTTCTCCACTGATCGGGAATGGAAGCAGTTTCTATACATTTGTTATATAATTTTGTCCATATAGGGGCTAGCAGGTGTGCAGTGTCTTTTACATATTCATTATAGATCCCGTCCGGACCTGCGGCTTACTTGTTTTTGTTGCTGTCCATAGCGGTTCTAGTTTCCTCTATAGTCAGGGGTACCCAGTCTAATTGTATATGTGGAGTAGTGGTATGTAGATCTTTTCTGGGGTGTGCTGGACCTTCGATGTTGAGAATCTTACTAAAGTGTGATTCCCAGATTTCCATGTCTATGTAGTGCGTCTGTTGTTGTTTCTTTGGGTGTAGGGCTATGAACGGATTTTTCTTGGCTTCCTCTGCTAGCTCCTTGCTCTCCGATTCTAAGTAGGCGCGTTTCTTTTCTTTCAGTGTTCTTTTGTAGAGTTTCCTCTTCTCATTGTATATGTATATTAGACTTTGATTATTCAAGTCCTGCCTTAACTGTTGCAATTTATCTAGGGTCTCCCTCCTCAGCCTATAGCACTCACTATCAAACCATATCTTTGTTCTTCTTGTGGCCCGCAGAATGATGGCCTTTTGTAGGATTTCTTCTATTATTCCTGTTGCATCATCCAATCTTGAATTATCTATTAATGTGTCTAGATGTGTAGTTGAATCTAGCATATCTTTAACTTTCTCAACATCTATTTTCCTTGAAAGGGGGTGAATTGTCTTTTTCTGTAGTTTTTCCCACTCCCCTTGGATACGTATTTCAATTGGTAAGTTCCCTAATCACGCCTTGGTTTGTTGTCCATATTGTAGTCATGATGCCTGTTATTGGTCCTTTCGTAAGTGCAATATCTGTTGTGCTCTTTCCATTATGTGAAATGTATGTAGGGATAGTGGGGTTGTTTAGCAGGATGAAGCCTTCTTCTTCCAGTTTCTCGAGGACTAGCTTTGCTTTGTAATTCGGAATGTCCAGTCTGCAGTTAAGGTCACCTGCTATAATTATTGGTTTATCTTGCTTGCTTTGAGTGATCATTTGGCCTAGCTCGTCCATTATGTCGATTGCTGTTATGTTCGGTTGGAAGTAAGCGGCTATAATTACGAGGCCGCCTATTTCCAGTAGTAGGGTATGGTTCTGTTGCCTTTTTGATAATATTGGAGTTAGGTGTGGTTTTATGAGGATAGTTATCCCCCTAGAAGGTCTTCCTTTTTCTCCCTGTCTAGCTGTAAGATGAAAACCATAGAAGTCTGGGTGTTGCCAGTCGTCAGTGACGAATGTTTCCAATAAAATTGCTATATCGTACCCTAATAGAAAGTTTTCCGGGCTCATATTCATTGCACCTTTTAGCCCTTGTATATTCCACATCATGATTCTTAGACTTCTTGAAGAGTCTTTTAAGTTTTGGTTCCTTCTTTCAACTATTTTCTTTTCCGAATTATTCGAAGGAGCGTCCATTGTCTCGTATGGGGCGAAAGGATCAAAATCGAAAACGTTTGATAGTAATCCCTTTCGGCCAGAATTCCTCTTCATATACCCTGTCCATGAGATCAAATGGAATCCCTACTTTGAAAGCTTTCGTGTCGTAATTGGTTATTATTTCTTCACACGTAACGTCGTCTTTGATTCCTCTGTTTTCTAGGTATTTCTTTGACATCGGAGGTTGTGTGCGGGCTCAAACGCCCCCCAAAATTCATAAAAAGGAAGTCCCCATTTGATCTATAATTAATAGTATGAATAGTCCTACCTATAAAACTTCTCAATTCCTACACAAATTCCTAAAGAAACATTTCAAATTCAACAACTCCAACCCCATAAAAAACTCGATCGAACTTTGCAATTCCCTAAATAAATTCAATCTACAACAAAACCACGTTTTATGCTCTTTTGATATCACCAACATATATACAAATATCCCTATCAATAATACTATTGATATCATAAGGTACAATCTATCAAAACATAGCAAATTAAGTAAAATCGAAATTGATGAGTGGTTAAAATTACTTAGTTTCGTTTTAAACAACAATTACTTCACCTTCAATAAGAAAAGTTACAAACAGGAAGGTTTGGCGATGGGAGACCCGTTATCTGGAATATTAGATATATTCAGATAACCTCGAACACAGCAAGATTATCAATCACATCAACGGACTCTGTCTTTGGCATCGTTATGTCGATGGTACCATAGGAATCATAGATAAACAAATCAATAACAGTGAAAACATATTATCCTTCCTCAACAATTTGGATAATAACATTAAATTCACTAAAGAAGATGAAATCAATAGCTCTTTAAATTTCTTAGACATCAAAATCACACGATTATCAAACAAATTCGACTTCCAAATATACAGAAAACCCACTTTTTCTCCAGCAACCATAAAAAATGATTCTTTACATCCCAACTCACATAAAAAAGCCACTTATCACAGTCTAATATATAGGGCATTAAAAATCCCTATGTCCCCCAATAATTTAAAGAAAGAATTACAATTCATTAAATAAATAGCTAAATTCAACAGATTTTATACAGATATAATTGATAATATCATCAATAAAACCAGATTAAAATTAGCTACAAATTTAACCCCATTGAAACCCCTTAAACCAAAATACGCCAAATTCACGTTCAATAACCGTGGTATTTATCCGATATCCAACTCACTAATGAAGCACGATGTAAAAATAGCCTATACAACAAAAAACACTAATTGTAATTTATTCTTTAATCATAACTCTATTAACATCACAGACAATAGTTACTCTGGATCAGGAATATACAGACTAAATGCTCCACATGTAATTTTTCTTATGTTGGCCAAACTGGCCGCAGCTTCTCCACTAGATACGCCGGGCATTATAATGCACAAAGACATAACGAATTTTCCGCAATGGCCAACCACATGAGGGACACAGGACATAAATTTACCACTATAGAACAAGACCTTCATATCCTCAAAAGAATCAACAAAAGTAAACTTATGACTGAGTATGAAAATTTATTCATTTTCCTCGACCAACATTCAACAAAGATCATTGATAAAAAAAGTCCCTTGTTTGAACAGACTTTGTCTATTACAAGAATCGGTTCCCCTCACCAATATATTCCTAAAAGTTTTCAACCTCAAATCAATAAGCCCCCCTACCTTCTCTACAACTAACACAATCCCCTCCCTTCCCCTCACTGCCAATACCTCTAATTCAAATGCAACCAATAGACCCTTAGCCACACCCACTGTAATTTCACTCCCTCCAATGACATCTCACCGCTACAACACACGCAGCAGTACACTTCCCTCTCTCTCTCTCCCGCCAACAGCAACTCCCCTCCAAGTACTACAAACAAGTCCATAGTCACACCTTCGCAAACAGTTCCACCTCCAACTCAAACATACAGTTACAACACTCGCAGTAAGAAGCAGACAGTCGACAATAACGTTCAGTTAATAACGTAACAAACTACCCTCTCTTCGTCTAATGGTAAGTGTACACAATCTTCACTTTAACATTTCATTACGATTTTTCACTCAATTAACACCACGTTTTTGGTTTCCTTTTTCAGATTCAACTGTAACACTTCTGTTTCGACTTGAATGTCAATCAACCACACATTCTTAACAACATTGCAGCATTGCAACAAATTGAGATGGTCCATAAAGGCCCTATTTAAACATCGTTATTCAACTTTGTATTTTTATCAAACTGAACTATATCACCATATGCCATTGACTTTCGATTTATCTCTTGTTAACAAATATTGATGGTCACATGACCATATTTCACTATTATTATATTCTACATTTTTATTAAATACGATTATCATTGTCATTTTTGTCGTAACCGCTGGTCGGCCAACATAATTTTTAGCAATCCTATCACTCGTTTATGACAGACTGTTGCTTTGTTTTTTTAAATTATAATAGAAGCCTTCTAATGTCATATCACCATTACTTTCACCAATTGTAATTTTACTCGCTCATTGTAATATCTTTATAACCAACTTAACTTTAATTCTTTTATTATATGTTAATTGTAATTCTAGTCTCTCCAAGGTTTTTTGTTTTACTTCATGTATATATAAATCAGGTGCCTGTTTCTATTTTAATGTTAAGATAATGGCTGATGATGCCTGAATTCAAGGTGAAACATGTACCATTTTAGTTAATATGCCAAAGTAAACCAACTAAAATAAGACATTTTGTATTGATTAGGTGGTAAATTCAGTAAATTAACTTACTGATGTTATTCCATTGGCAGCCATAGGTCGGCCACGGCAAAGGGAGGGGAGCAGTGTTGTCAGACTGCCTGTAATTGATTGGCCACTCCTGTACTTGGCGCTTGCCCTAAGTGGGGACATCGAACTGTACTCGGGTCCTCATCAGTGCACAATTTGCTGAAATAGTGCTAGGAGGAACCACTTATTTGTCCACTGTAATAATTGCCCACTAAATGGCCATAGAACCTGCGCAAAACTCTCATTGTCTGATTTCAGAAAAATAAAGAACGGTTCCCGTACAGTGTGAAATGCCGCCATTATCAGACTCGTTTTTTACAGTTACCAGTGATATGTCCAGTGATGTATTAAATAATTCTAAATGAAAGTATGTAAATAAAAGTCTGTCACTTCTTCCCTCCAATGCGCGCAGTATTATGTGACCTGGCCGGTTACAAAATATCTACGCATTGCTTGAAAGCCTTGGTTGTCCAGTAAAATTAATGACTTAGAAGTGTTTCCTGACTTGCTGACAGCTCTGCAGGGGGAGTTCTAATTGCAGCCAAGCCAGAATGTCGTCCAAGTTGAGTTCTTCACCTGGAGACAGCAGCGACGCACTGTGTGTGGAAGTGACCTGCAACAAATACAAATACCTTATTGGATCAATTTATCGCGTCCCTAAGTCATCGCCGGAAATGATCAAAATTAAGATGCCGTTTATATTGTTGGTGATTTTAACCTAGAAATTACGTGGTCCAGAAATGCTGCAACCTGTTCCAAATAATCCCCTTGCCAAAAACCTAACATTGTTTCTTAGTTTTGATAGATTCCTTCCTGCTTTCTATGATTTATTCCTTCGTCAATTAATATTCGAAGCCACGCGTATTACGCAAACAACACGCTCAACCCTTGATCTTTTCCTAAGTAACGTACCACAGTCCATTTAATCACTTAATATTGTTCCTGGATTCTGTAACCATCAAGCAATTCTTGCAATACTGACCCATATAAAACCATCCCCCAAACTGCATACCAGAACAGCTTATAATTTTTCCAGAACAAACTGGAACGGTCTATCCACTTTACTATCAAACCGCCTCCTGTTCTCACCTCAGATTTCACCGGCAGTACAGACATAAACAAGATATGGCAAGATGTGACGATTAGGTTGTCGTTCTTTATTTTGTTCTTAATTGTTTTTAGTGACAAGTATTGAGTGGCACAATTCGGTTGTTTGGTGGTATTTTCTAGTTTGATTATCTTTAGGGCTTTGTTGGTGGCTACGTTCTTAATTATTTCTCTTTATGAAGTGGGGATTTTTTTGCGAGCAATTTAAACATCAGTGATTAGCTTGAAGGTTTGGAATGTGGGTTAGGATATTCTTATCTGTAGTAAGTGCACTTGACTTATGCAGATCGTCCAGAGCCTGCGATGGACGATCTTTTATAGATTATCAAATATCACTAAATAAAACTCGCAGGAACACTATTAAAATACTGTAGTAATAATAATAATATTAATAGTAAATATAAAAAATAATAAAATAAATGTTTCATGTAGTCAGAACACGAGTCATCATCATCGTCATCATCATTTCCCTTTATCCAGCTGTAGCCGGGTAGGGGCAAATATGGTTCCTCTCCACTTTCTTCGGTCTTTCCACCACTCCTCCTCCAACATTGTGTCCCAGTCCAGGTTTCTTTCTATAATACTGCATTGGATTGTATCCTTTCATCTCAATCGTGGTCGTCCACTGCCTCTCCTTCCTTGGATTTGCATTTCCATCACCTTTTTTGGCATTCTTTCGTCACTCATTTGCTTTATGTGCCCAAACCATCTTAGTCGGCTCTTCTCTATTCTATCATTCATTTTTTCCACTCCAATTTCTTCCTGGAATTTCTAATTCCTTATTTTGTCTCTTCTACTCTTCGGTATCATACTCCTCAAGAACTTCATTTCGGCTGCCTGTATTTGACTCTCATCCTTCTTTGTCATTGTCCAAGTTTCTGCTCCGTAAGTTGTTATGGATACGTAATACATCTTGTACATAGTATCCTTTGCTTCCATTGGCACATCTTTGTCCCAAAACATGTTTCTTACACTGATAGAAACAACTTCCAGCTTGAATCCTCTTATTAATCTCAGCATCCAGTCGAGCATTCTCCAGTAATTCACTCCCCAGGTATTTGAATGTTTCCACTACTTCGAGGGGCTTGTCTGCAAGTCTAATCTGACCTTTCCCTTTTCTCCCCTCTAGTCATAACAAGAGTTTTACTCTTTTCTACACTTATTTTCAATCCATTCTTCCCATTCACCACATTCAACTGTTCTTGAACTTTCCTGTCTTCTTCTCCCCAAATCACAAAATCATCTGCAAATAACATCATGTTCATTTCTCTTCCTCCATATGCTGCTTTTGCTGTTCTCATGATGTCATCCATTACTATTGTAAACAGGATTGGTGATAGAACACTTCCCTGTCTCAGCCCACTAGTTATTTTGAACCAACTTGTCGTGCCAACTTGTGTTTGCATGCAACTACAACACTCCTTATACAATGCCATGATCATTTTTATTAATCCTGTCCAATTCGTTTTTGCACCAGACTGTCCCAAACTTTAGTCCTGGGGACACTGTCATATGCCTTTTCAATGTCAATGAAAGTCATCAGCATATCATTCCCATACTCCTATTGCTTTTCCATTAGTTGTCTCATAATGAAAATGGGCTCTATTGTTGACCTTCCATTTCTGAAACCAAACTGATTTTCCTGTATCTGATTCTCAGCCCTCAACCTTATTCTACTTTACAGTATCCTTTCCATTATCTTAGCAACGTGGGATATTAGAATAATTCCCCTGTAGTTCTTCAAAACTTTATCTCCTTTCTTGAAAATTGGGATGATTATTCCTTTTTGCCAATCCTCAGGGACCTCCTTATTCTTCCAGACATTCCTGAGAACCCGATATGTCCACTGCAGGCCTACAGCTCCAGCTGCCTTTATCCTCTCCACTGAAATTTCATCTATTCCAGCAGTTTTTCCATTCTTCATCTTTCTTACTGCCATTTCAATTTCATTCATTGTAATTTCTTTATCCATTTCTTCATCAACGAATTGCCTTTCCTGGTCGTCCATTGAATGACTGTCATCAGTTTTTACGTTCAGCAGCTTCTGAAAATTTTCTCTCCATCTATTTATTATTTCTTCTGGCTTTGTTAATATTATGCCACCTTCATCCTTCACAAATCTGGTGTTTACTTGATCTCTTTTTGTTTCTTAAGATACCATGCAGTAATTTTTTGCTGGCCTGCATATCATCTCTCAATTTCTGTGTGAATAAGGCCCAGCTTTTCCTCTTTCCTTCCCCCACTACTTTCTTGGCCAAATTCTTTGCCTCCACATATTTTCTTCTTTCTTCAGTCTTAGATGTTTTCCATGCTTTCCATGCCATTTTCTTTTCCTTCACTTTAATCTTTACCCTTTCATTCCACCAGTGTGTCTCTTTGTCTTTCACATTTCCTGATGTTGTACCACATACCTTTTCTGCACATCCAACCAGTGCTTCCTTAAATCTTTTCCATTCATCTTCAACATTCCCCACCTCCGTCCTGGGTACCAAGGGTATTATTTCCCTTTGAAATTCTTATTGTATGCTTTTCTCCTTCAACTTCCATACTTTAATTCTTTTCTCTCTTCTTAATGGGGGTTTTTCAATCTTTCCAACTTTCAATTTTCCTATCACAACTCTATGATCTCCGCCAAAGGCTTCTTCAGGCATGGCTGTTAACAGAACACAAGTAAACATTAAAAATAACGTCTAATATTTCAATATCTAATTTATTAAACCCACATCATAAACTTGCACTTATTCATAATACATAATACATCATTACTAGAAGATAGTTCAAGAAAGTTTAGCAACGTTCCGCTCCTAATACCCCATTCTCCCCCTCTCTCCAGGTTACAGTTGCTAGCTTTAGGAGGAAGGTATCAACCAGCTCTCCTCCAACCAATAGGAAAGATTCACATCATTACATGCGCCCTTGCCTTACCTCTGTCCCTCCCTGAGGAACTGAAGGCTAAGCTCAAAACTGCTCCTCTGCCAGGACTACACATCTCTTATAGTGAGAGATGACGTTTCTTCAGCAGTGTAGATAAGTACAAGATATTTCAATGTACAGTGTTGGTCATTTTCCATACAATCATTTTTTTGCTACGTAAAATATACTGTACATATATGCACATAGTTTAAGTGATTTGATAGAATCTGAGGATGTTCTGTGGAGATCTGTTCTTTTCTTGTGACCATACCATTGCAGTCTCTTCGTTTCAAGGCTCTCCAGCAACCTTCTTCCCAATCCAAGCTTTTGTTGGTTATCCATATTCCTTATTTTATCCATTTTTGTTTTTTGTAGACAAGAATGGAAAAACTTCATTTCTGTTGTCTGAAGACAACTCTTTGTTGATCCAGTAAGTTTTGCTGTTTCCAGACCATACATATCTCCGACCAAAATCCTTCCAATTTGATAGAGTTAAAAGATACACTCATATGAACTTCCTGAGTTATAGGTGTTCTTCCTTGAAAACTCAAACATACAGTAGATGGTGGAACGAGACCTGCGACAAGGTCATGGACCTTTGAATTCATGCTTAGCAAAAATGGAGTTCTCATAAAATAGAACAAAACTGACATGAATTCCTCTAAGTCCAGAAAGGAGTCTCAAAAATGATTAGATCCGAAAAACACAAATATGATCAAAATAGATTGACTGAAATAAATCAATTTCTTGAACAGTACAGGAAACTTCTACAAAACATTCACTGAGGAACTATCAAATTACCAAGCACCCTTTAAAAAAAATGTTATTTATTCGGGGCATCGACCCATGTGGATCTTTTGCCCCTACTGGCACCATATTGTATGAACCTGCGTGTTATTGGAAATGGTAGTGTGGAATGTTGTATGGGAGGAAAGGAACATTAAGGACGTCACAAACACCCAGTCCCCAGGCCAGGGATATTAATCATTACAATTAAAAATCCCTGACCCGGCCGGAATCGAACCCCTACACCGAGGGGCCGGACTACCAAGCACCTAGTTTATGTTTCAAACATCCGCATGGGCTCTTGGAAACAAATAAAAAAACCTGCAAACTACTTCCATGAATGTGTAAACTGCGAACATCCTGTAGAACAACTCTCATTTGAACAACCTACTCCAAATCCAGATTCAGAAGCACCTTACTGTAAGAAATGAATCAAATAATCAGTGAACTTAAAAATAACAAAGCCCCAGGGGAAGATGGTATTATCACTGAAATGTTGAAATTAGGTGGTGAAAGCCCAGCTCAGAGAATTCAAGTAATTCTTGAAGACTTCTGGATTATGGAGAAGCTTCCTGAAGACTGGAAATGTGCCTTTATTCACCCACTCCATAAAAGGGGATAGAAGAGATATTAATAACTACAGAGGAATAGCCTTACTATCAGTTGTATACAAAGTTATCTCCAAAGCCCTACTCATGAGATTTCAAAAACAAAACTGAACACCTAATTGGTGAATATCAGGCAGGATTTAGAAAAGGCGGGTCTTGTATAGAACAAATTCTCAATCTCAAAACCATCTTGCAAATCCGTAAAACTAGACAAACGGTGATCATTTTTGTAGACTTCAAGAAAGTTCATGACTCAGTAGACCAACACACACTATTCCATATTCTAGAAGAATTGAAAGTTAAGAAAACGAGAGACTAAATTTGTAGGACGCTGACTGGCACAACTTCATAAGTTAAATTTCAAGGTGAACTTTCTGACCCTTTTGATATTACCACAGGACGTCGACAGGTAGATCACTGTTATTGTTCAATCTTGTGCTTGAAAAAGTTATCAGGACATGGGAAAATAACACAAAGTGAATAACTATTGGTCGACTACTCACAAATAAAATTCATTGGGAGTGTTTGGCCTTTGCAGATGATCTAGCTATTCTTTCCAACAACAGACAAGTAGTAGTTCAGGTCCTTGAAAAACTTCATGAAATTGCAGCTAAGACTGGGCTCCAAATATAATATGAAAAATCTCTGTACATGGAAGGATCCGCTCGTTATCTAGATGAGAAACCTCTAAAATCGAAATTCAGCAAAATTAATCAAGGAGAAGTGATTCAGCCATCGGGCTTGAATTGTGATGCAAATAAGGGGAGGATCTCAAAATTACAGAAGGCCTATAGACTCACCTGGAAAAAAAAAAAAAAAAGCAATATCCAGGAATGTAAAATTAAGACATCACAACTCAGTGGCAGTCGTTCCTGTTCCCTTGTTTATAGATAGGTTCAATTACTGCTTTTGTCCAATCTGAAGGTACCATACCAACACTCCATGCTAATCTTACTACTTTATGAAGCCATTTCATCCCTGCCTTCCCAATCTACTTCACCATTTCTGGTCTACTTTCATCTATTCCTGCTGCTGTATGACTGGAGTTTATTTACCATCCGTTCAACTTCCTCAAGCGTACTTTCACCATCATCTTTTTCCTCCTTCCCATGAGCTCGGTTGTTCGCGACACCACAATGAAGATTTCCTTTTATGTTCGGAAGATTTTCAAAATATTCCCCCCACCTGTCCAGTGATTCCCGGGATCTGTTATGAGTTCACCTGAATTACCCAAAATATTGTTCATTTCCTTTTTTCCCTCCCTTCCTAAGATTATTTATTACTGTCCAGAAAGGTTCCCTGCTGCTTGACCTAGCCTTTCCATATTATTACCAAAATTTCTCCACGACTTCTTTTTGGATTCAACAACTATTATTTCGCTCTGTTTCTTTCATCTATGTACATACCTGCCAACTCTTCTTCCGATTTACCCGGAAACTTTCCAGTTTTTAACTCTTCTTATGATTTTCCGATTTATTTTCACTTCTTCCTATTTTTGACCAATGTAACCTCTAGTACAGCCAATACCCTTCCCCTAGGATAGACGAATAAATTCTTATGTGCCTGTATAATTTACAAAACCTCATTTTCAACTGTATTTGATGCTTTATTTCGTGAGAGTTTCGTCCGTCGCCTTCGTGTATCGCGCTCACCAGGTGGCAATCATCCTGCAAGCATGAGAGGCTAGTGCGCGCTAGCGATTCAGTTAATCGGGACAAACGTATGAGTTCGTTATTGTGTTGTTTGCGCGCTCCTAACATTGTTTCTGTGCGTACTTTCGTCAGAGTTGTAGGCCACGTGTTTTTTCTTGCATTTCTATGCTTTCCCCTCTGTCAGAGTCGTATGTTAATAATGTATATTGCATTGTTTTGTATGTGATAGTTTCTCATATTTAAGTGCACAATTTTAATGAGTTGGATGTTTTTAACGGGTTTGTGTCGGTGACAGTTTCTGGTATTTTCTATTCTTGTTATGGCCGAAGAATATAACAAACATTTTCTCCAAGTGTTCAGATATACCTATAAATTTCCGTTCATTTTACCGTCTGATGAAGGAAACTACCGTATTTTCTCACGTAATTAACGCCCTTGCATAATTTATGCATCCCAATATTTTGGGGTCCAAAGTGGAGAAAAAGAAATGTTCATGTTCGTACCCATAGCTTCGAACATCCATCACACAGCTCCAGATGGGTTTCGAAATAAAGATGTCAACTACTCAAGTAGCAAGGTTCCTATTGCAAAAGCGGACATTCCAAATACAGGGCAATGTGCTGTTATTAGCCGGCAGGAAATCCCACTGCACTAATTTTACGAGTGTTTCGGGTACGGGACATTCTGTGATCTCAAAATTGTTTGTTAGCCCACAGTATTCGAGTAATACTGCTCATACAAACTCGCGGTGATCAGTTACGCCGAAACATACGGGAATAGGGCAGCGGGCAGCAAGTATTCAAGGACATAAATTTACTACAATAGAACAAGACCTTCATATCCTCAAAAAACTTGATAAAAGTAAACTTATGACTGAGTATGAAAATTTATTCATTTTCCTCTAGCAACATTTCAACAAAGATAAGAACTTAAACGACATCATCGATAAAAAAAAAGCCCCTTGTACGAACAGACTTTATGTCTTTTACAGGAATCAATTCCCCTCACCAATATATTCTTAAAAGTTTTCAACCTCAAATCAATACGCCCTCCTACCTCCTCTACAACTAATACATTCCCCTGCCTTCCCCTCACCGCCAGTACCTCTAATTCAAATGCAACCAATAGACCCTTAGCCACACCCACTGTAATATCGCTCCCTCCAACGGCATCTCTCCGTTACAATACGCGCAGCAATACACTTCCCTCTCTCTCTTCCGCCAATAGTAGCTCCCCTCCAGGTACTACAAACAAGCCCATAGTCACGCCTTCACAAACAGTTCCACCTCAAACTCAAACATACAGCTATAACACTCGGAGTAAGAAGCTGACAGTCGACAATAACGTTCAGTTAATAATGTAACAAATTACCCTCACCATCGTCTAACGGTAAGTGTGCACAATTTTCTCTTAAACATTCCATTACGATTTTTTCACTCAATTAACACTACGCTTCTGTTTTCCTTTTATAGATCCAACTGTCACACTTCGGTTTCGACTAGAATGTCAATCAACCCACATTCTTAACATCATTGCAGCATTGCATCAAATTGAGATGGTCCATAAAGGTCCTATTTAAACATCGTTCTTCAATTTCGTATTTTTTTTTTATCAAACTGAACCACATCACCATATGCCAATGACTTTCTACTTATCTCTTGTAAACAAATAATTGCTGGTCACTTGACCATATTTCATTATTATTTTATTCTACATTATTTATTAAATACTATTTTTATCATCATTTTCGTTGTAACCGTTGGTTGGCCAACATAATTTTTTAGCAATCCTATCTCTCGTTCATAACAGACTGTTGCTTTGTTCATTTTAATTATAATAGAAGCCTTCTAATGTCAATATCACTATTACTTTCACCAATTGTATATTTCCTCACTCATTGTAATATCTTTCAAACCAACTTCATTACAAGTCCACCGAGCTTGATAGCTGCAGTCGCTTAAGTGCGGCCAGTATCCAGTAATCGGGAGATCGTGGGTTCGAGCTCCACTGTTGGCAGCCCTGAAGATGGTTTTCCGTGGTTTCCCATTTTCACACGAGGCAAATGCCGGGGCTGTACCTTAATTAAGGCCACGGCCGCTTCCTTCCAATTCCTAGGCCTTTCCTATCCCATCGTCGCCATAAGACATATCTATGTCGGTGCGACGTAAAGCAAATAGCATTACAAGTCTCTTACCATATGTTAATTTTAGTTTAAGTCTCTCCGGGTTTAAAAAAAAAATTGTTTTATTTCATGTATATGTAAATCAGGTGCCTGATTCTATTTTAAGGTTAAGATAATGGCTGATGATGCCTAAATTCAAGGTGAAACATGTACCATTTTAGTTAACATGCCAAAGTAAATCAACTAAGACAGGACTTATTGTATTGATTAGGTGGTGAATTCAATAAATTAACTTATTGTTCCAATTAAGAGGTATGTTCCAAGCTGTCAGCGGAGAGATGGCGTAGAATGACATTAGTAGACGAATAAGTTTGAGTGGCGTTTATAAAAGTAGGAAAGATCACAATATGAAGATAAAGTTGGAATCCAAGAGGACAAATTGGGGCAAATATTCATTTATAGGAAGGGGAGTTAGAGATTGGAATAACTTACCAAGGGAGACGTTCAATAAATTTCCAATTTCTTTGAAATCATTTAGGAAAATTCTAGGAAAACAACAGATAGGGATTCTGCCACCTGGGCGACTGCCCTACATGCAGATCAGGATTGATTGATTGATTGATTGACACTCGATTCCCGTCTATGGTCTGCTAAGTTCCTTGCCCCTCATGTCCTTCCTTTGATGCTGGCAATACTTACATGTTTAGTGCCACATGTTTGTAGTTGATGATGAATCCCACGTTGACTGAAGCGGTCCTCTTGGTATTATAGATGACATTGTAAAGCTGGTACTGTCATTCGATCCTGGGTCTTTAGTCCTCTTCCGAATGTAGTGAGGATAAACTGAAACTGATCAATGAAAATTACGAAAAGTCTGAGCCAGACCAAAATAAATATTTCACGTCTCAAACGAAACTTTACTTGGCTCACTCCGATGAATATATCAAGAATGTTTGGAATTAAGAGGAGGTTTAGACTGTCACTAGGGTTAAACATCCTTGAGGTTGGAGGCGTGGCTTTTAGAAACATTATGATTGGCGTTTTTACTGTCCAATTTCTTCCCGTAATTGGTTCACTTGCTTCAAAGAATGTTCCACATCGCGCACACTCGATAGACACAAGTTTAGCCTTGAGCCGGGACAGCATATCACGTGATCTCGCGCACACACTTTACTGCAGGGGGTTAAAAGGCAAATAAAACAAAATGACCTCAGCCCTCCACAATACCTGTCTTGAATAACTCTGAATCTGTCCCCACTAATATCTAATGTCCCACTAACACATATCGTAGGAATGACACTTGCTATTAGAAGAAACATAATTAATGTGGAAAGCACAATTTTGATGTTGACTATACATTATCTTGTGTTGCTGTTTAATGGAAAAGTTTTCAGTAAAATACATTTGTAGGACTCATTCCCTAGGTTCCAAACTGTTTGTCAGTCAACATGCTTGGTGTAACTGTTTTTGCGATAGAGGTATGTTTATGCATGGTAAACTCTGGAACTATATGTTGAATGAATGACTTCTTTCTTTGTTGCTATACTACCGCTAATAGTATTCACATGCAGTATCCATTTTTCTGGTTTAACATCGCACTAACACATCAAAGTTTTTTGGTGACGCAAGGATGGTAGAGGGCCATTATTGCGAAGTAAGCGCTCCTGGCCTTAATTAAGGTACAACCCCAGCAATTACCTGGTGTGAATATACGAAACCACAGAAAACCACCTTCAGGTCTGCTGACTGTGGGATTCGAACCCACTATTGCCTGAATGCAAGCTCTCAGCTATGCAACCCTAACTGGACAGTCAGCTAGCTTGGTCCATTGCAGTATCATCATCAAGATCTTCAGTCAGAATGTTGCAAACTAAGTTTTCAGTATTATGGCATGTGTTGCAATTTCCAAAACAACAAATTATGTTGAAGCTACATACAGAATCTAAAATAATTTGACTGCTAAGAGCCGAATTAGGATGGAACTTTTTTATACCTTCAGTCAACATATCAAAGTTCTCATGATATTTGCAGCAGCACATTGCATGATCTCTGTTCGATATAGGTAAAACAGGTGTTTGAAAGGGAGGCAAATTTGGACTTTCCTACTTTGATGTCTGGATCTTCCAATTTAAACATCTGGAAAGATTTCCCCCCCCTTTGTTTCCATCACTGCATGCACCACTCAAAGAATCTTTACATCCTGCTAACATATGAGACAGTACCACTGTTATAGAATTGTTCAATAACTTCTTCAGCCTCTTAAACATTGATTTATTTCCTCAAACAAGATTTAGGAATGAAAAGATTCATCCTATTAGCCAATTTCTTTGCAACTGCTTTCTTCTTTCTTGGGTTATGGGGAAGGACTTCCTCCACTCTGGTACTGCTTGACTGAAGGACTGTTCATTTTTATAAAGAGTCTGTCACATCTTCAGCCGGAGGGCCATTCATTGTGAATTTTCTTGTATTTTGTAACTTTCTCATTTTAATTTTGTAGTTTTCTTACTTGCTGCCATCCATTACCTTCTAGACGTCTTTTTTCTTTTCTTTTTTTTTTCCCTTTTCAGCTCTGTATGTCCTTGTTCTTTCTTTCCTGGTTTTACCCACGTTCAGTTCTGAAAAGTAATATCAAAATGCTGTATAAAACATCACCGACATAACGCAGTATACAGTAAATGTTAAATCTGTGATGGTTTATAGGTTATTTCAGTGACATAAAAAATAGTATTTAAAAATCAATTTTCTGATATTACTGTCACAGCTGAAAACAACGTATGATCCCAACTTGGCAGGTTCAATCCTGGTTCAGTCCGGTGGTATTTGCAGGTGCTCAAGCATGTCAGCCCCATGTTGGTACATTCACTGGCACGTAAAAGAACTCCTGCGGGACTAAATTCTGGCACTTTGGCGTCTCCAAAAACCATAAAAGTAGTTAGTGGGACGTAAAGCAAATATCATTATTATGAAAACAAAGCAAAGAGCTTCATGCTAACAGAGCAACAACAGCTCTCAAGAAGTAGCACTTCTGGCACAGCGTGTTCATTCTCAAGATGGCTGATAATGAGCAATGTTGCCAAACATTGATACTCTAAATACTTATACATTTAATAAATAAAAGATTAAATAATTTGATGGTGTGAAATAGCCATTTCCATGTCAAAAATATGTGTTGCAATTAAGTTTCACAATGTAGAAGGCAATGAGGAATTGATCAAGGGTGGAAAAATTATGAATAAGTATGTAAGTGTAGAAATGATCCAAAGAATTAACAGGGTGGCTATTATGGATTGAACAGAATTAGGTAGCATATAGTTATGAAGTTATAAAAATAGGAAGAGAGTGTCTTGGAATAACAGAATTAAGAAAAGGACTTGGAAAAGCCACTAAATGCAGCCCTGTTAGGTAGAACTAATGCATGTTGAAACTGGCATCAAACAAGAAATACCAGAGATTAGGAACAATACATAAAGGAAAGAAATAGTGCCATACTAGAAGTTCATAGTCAGTAGCAAAATTGTTAAAGAACTTTGAAAAGCTAGCTGTTAATGGAGGGTCTTAAAGGCGCATAGTTCAGTCACTGAGTAGTCTAAACTCTAATGAATTTCTATGTATGTGTTTGCTATATTCATTCATTAGTTAAAATTACACTGTTTGATAAGAGTATGGATGTGGTTTTCAGGAATGCTTGGCTTATGGAGAATTTCTACAAAGTCTGCGCACTTCACCTCAGTTGCTAGCCAGCTGTCTTGTTACGGGAGATCGTCTTCTTCCACCAGAACGCATGACAGGTGTAGTGCACTCTGTTTATGCTGGTTTGCTTGGGAGTTGTCTCCTACCTGAAGACAAGCTCTTAACTCTACGGCTCTTACGCCATCTTACCGAGTTACAACTAGTACGCTCAGATAATCCACGACGGTAAGCATAATTTCGTTAAGAGGTTAAGCTGTTTTAAAAATCTTTTTCTTTCAACTTCAATACTGACCAGTGCTTCTTGACCTTTCTACTGTACAATTATTCTTGCTTATGCTAATGTTTGCTTATATGATTCATGAAATTTTCATTTTTCTACTTCTTCAGTGAAATAGAGCAAGTGTGATAGAACATTTATGGAAAATCATTGTGTTCGCCAAAAGAGGTTGAGATTTTTTCTATTTGTTTAATGTTGCTCTAACATATCAAAGGTTTTCAGTGATGGAGGAATGGGAAAGGGCCAGGATTGCTAAGGTAGCGCCACGAACCTACTACACTGGCGTAGAAGGGGGAGAGGTGATACTCCCATGTGGTGCGTCCCAGGTGACGGATAGGGGGATCCTAACCGGCTTGCCGGCGGACTTGAGGGAAATAAAATACCTCTCGCGGACCAAACACACTACCCCCTGTGGGTGGGGGACACAGATGAAGAATACACTCATGGTATCCCCTGCCTGTTGTAAGAGGCGACTAAAAGGGGCCCAAGGGGCTCTCAACTTGGGAGTGTGGATTGGCGACCACGGGGCCCTTAGCCGAGTCCTGGCATTGCTTCCACTTACTTGTGCCAGGCTCCTCACTTTCGTCTATCCTGTCCGAGGTATCCTGTAGAGGTAAAAGCTTCGACCAGGAGAAACAATCCACCCACAGCAGCATGGTGGGGTGGCTGGTGGGAACGCCTTATGCAAATGGTGAAGAAACTGTTAAGACGAGTCTTGGGATCAGCATCCTTACATTATGAAGAGATGTCTGCAGTATTGTGTGATTGTGAGGCAACAATTAACTCAAGACCTTTGACATATATTTCTCAAGATCCCGATGACCCTATACCACTGATGCCTGCAATGTTTCTCCAGGACATACCAGAGTAGGTGTACTTGACCTTGACCACCTGGACCAAGTAGATCTCGGTAAGAGGTATCGATACATACAAAAACTGAGAGAAGAATTAAGAGAGACGTTCAGATCAAAATATCTGAGTCAGCTGATCCAAATACATCAAAGAAAGCAGAAGGAACGAGAGTTAAGAGCTGGTGATATAGTTCTTCTCGAGAATGAAGCGAAGAAGAGGACATTTTGGCCCATGGTCCGAGTTGTTGAAACCTACCCTGGTAAAGATGGCTGCATCAGAGTTGTTAAGCTGAAAACTGCGCAGGGAGAGATGGTTCGCCCTATGCAGCGAGTTTTTCCCTTGGAGATAACGACACCTGCTGAAGTACTGATGTAGGAGAAGGGTATTCCAGGTCAGCCTTTAGTCAGAAAAGGGGAGTATACGATGCAATATGGAAGGAGGATAAAGGTCCCTCACAGACTGTTGTGTGTGTTTTGATTCTATAAGTTGTTAGAATCATAAGGTGGGAGGATGTTAGGATGTTAGATGACAGGCTGTGTTTATTCTGTGGATCGGGGAACTCTTAAGATCTTTTTATCCCAACCCCTGTTCTGTTGTTTATAAAAAGAAATTGAGAAGGCATGTAAAACAAGTGTCAATAAATACCTAGTGGAAGAATAAAACGGGTAGTTTTGTTTCTGTCCTGATAGTAAGTGTTAACACCACAGACTCAAAATTTAAGCATAAATCCTCTTTTCTTTCATTTTTTCAACCTAATTAATAATGGAATTCTCCTCCTTTCAGAAGCTTGTATAATTTGGACAACTTAACATTTAATAACGTATACCACATATTGATTTTCCCTTTCAACTAGTAAACCAACATCTGAACACTCCAACAACAGAAGCACATCATCAACATAGAATATTATTCAACAGAAGAAGATAATCAATGACATTTCATCAGTCCTCATTATAAAATTTTTAAAATCAACTATTCAACATAAGTTCTTGAGTAGAATTACGACATGAAATTAACGTCTTTCTGTGCTTGGCACACTATCAACACGAATATTGCTTAACAAATGAAGATGGTCTAATGACATTTCAACAGCCTCATTCAGTTGGTCTCTAATAAACTGTTCAACATAGGTGCTCAAGTAGAACTAAAACATAAATGTCTTTCTGGGCTTATTCACTACTTTTGAATAAGACTATATCAAGTACACATGCCAAGGTCCAACATTTTATTACAAACTATCCACTTCATTGCCGTATCGATAATGTAATCTAATCAATATTTAAAAAAAGGTTTCCACATAATCAATACTTTTCTTTTTATTTAGCCTTTGGCTACTTATAAAAACATTAATATCAGGACATAAGTTTTTAACACAAAACTATGTTTTTCATTCTAACACGGCCGTAAAAAATTCTAGTGATTTTAGTAAGATGATTAAGGACTTTAAACTTAAACCCTCTCATGTTACGTGTTCATTTGATATAAAAGACATGTATACTAATATCCCCATAGAGAAGATGATTTAAAAACTAATTTATTTGAACACAAACGGATTAGCATACCCGAAATAGAAGAGTTCATGACTATCCTTAAATTCGTACTTAACCAGAACTACTTTTTATTCAACAACAAGATATACCAACAAGATGGCCTCCCAATGGGAGCTCCAGCATCAGGCATATTAGCTAATATACATTTGGAACATTCTCATATTGTAGACCACATTAAAGGGCTTGATTTGTGGGTACGCTATGTAGATGACACATATGCTGTAATTAACAAGGATCTCAACGATAGTCTTAGTATTTTGAACATCCTGAACATCTTAGATCCTAATACACAGTTTACTATTGAAGAGAAAAACGGTTCGATCAACTTTTTAGACGTTACAACAACTAGAAAAGTGAACCAATTTTACTTTGGAATACATAGGTAGCCTACATTCACTCCAACCACGATTCATAATAATTCTCTACATCTCGACTCACAGAAAAAATCTGCGTATTATAGCTTTATTAATAGGGCCTTCAAAATTCCATTAACCAACAAAGAGAGGAATAAAGAACTAGCTTTCATCTGACAACAGGCCTTCATTAACGGTTTTAGTCTTAAAACTGTCAACGGGTTAATTA